>NW_014577828.1:44186-59583 GCF_000485595.1 Priapulus caudatus
GTAAATTGGTGTAAAAATATGATTGATTAAGTGTATACGGTATGAAAGTGATGGTTTTTGCAGTTAACAAACAGAAACTGGTTGTGGTCTATGTCCAAAACCATCCAAATGCACGTTAATATTTTAGTCAACATCATTAAAGTTATTAAAATTATTAATAACATCATATGTGCATAACATTCTTTATGGTAGATGCTTTAGCAATCACAGTCAGTATGCATTCTTAACAAATGAACAGATGGCGTCATTCGATGATGTTAAATTTGAAGTGAGCAAGTATTTTAGCTGAGATCTATCGGCTACAGGTGAATATATTAACTATTCGTACATTTTGGATGCGTGTATGTTTGTGTGATTTCCGGGTAAACATATTAGAATGTAAGAAACATTTTACATGTGTGGCCTAGCATGATATTGATAATATACTATAGGTTATGAAATTCACAATTTTCAGAACATGGAGAACTTTTCTAAGGTGTGCTCCGTAAAGCTGATAGAGATCTCTCAACAATCACAGTCTGCGTATTGGCACTGGCGTCTGCCTTTTTCAACTTGCTGTAAGTACTAGACTCATGCGCACTGCTCACATCAGTTGAACGGGCCGAAGAAATAGCATGACAAAAACCTGTGTATAAATGCCAATAAATGTTATTTTAGTTTATGTGGTTATATTGGGTTGTTTATGTAGTGATTTATTGTTTATGTTTCGAGCAACTTCATGCAGCAGAGAAAGACTATATCTCTGGCTTGTGGACTGCTTGGAGTTGGGGTAGACTTTGCACACGTAGCTGGAGCAATTTATACCAGAATACTGTTCATGCTCAGTCGCGCAATGGTAAACCATACGTGGCCTTTAATTTATGCAGGTTTTTAATGCAAATTTCTGAGTAAATTTATTCGTAAGTCACATGTTGTAGACTTGTATTTTTTTGTAAATTGCATGTATGATCACGTAATATTGAAGGCATTATAGAATTTCTTTATTCTCACACATGAAACCTCACACATATCCTCACATCAATGTTCAATCGATATCATTGTTGCAATCAAATTCACATTTCATAGAAGAAGCTTAAATGTTTGAGACTTACAAAGATTTAGCATTTTCACAACCACATGTATTGTTTACATGTTGATTGGGCGGAAAGTTGAGTTTAGTTGTTATATTATAGTTGCCACAGCTTGTGTACGATCGGTGATTCTCCACAGGTAATGATAATTGATCACAAGCTGGCCGAGGTGGTGCAAGTGCTGACCGTGTCTGGTCAGTTGATTGACCCAGTGGAATGGACCGCCGACTCAGAAGGAGTCACTGCGAGTGTTCTACCTGGTACTGCAGGTGTGCCAATATCTCATGGTTGGCCAGGTGAGTCACGTGAGATTCCCACCTTACTCCAACTACATCCAAACTTGTATATATATTGTCAGTCAGGGAAATTAGTCAAAAGTGGTTTTATACACAGGTATCCATTTATATAAAAATAAATGTACATACACACGTGCATACGGACGCACATATGCATGTATACACACAGACACACACTTGCACACGCACGCACACACACGAGTGTGTAAGTAAACGGTCTGGTGCAGGAGATTGCAGGCCCACATGACTAAAATTAATTTAATATTAGGCCCTGGTAGATGGCGCCACTGCCTTTACCTGATTCTTCAGTCTGCGCCCCACCACAGGTAAAGAGCGTGAAGCCGTGCTTGAAGCAGCTGCAGCAGAGCATCCTCAGCATTACCTCCTTCACACGGACGACGCATCCATTGCCTAGCAACCCCGTCGAGATGTTTCACTGCTGCTGCTTGCCGAAGGAGCACATGTGTGTGCTCGTCTATCTGGTAAGTGTCGTCACGTACGTGTGTCTTCACGTGCATCGGTTGCCCGACGCTGGTGCTGCCGTCGTCGCTAGTCTATGTTCTTCGTGTTGTGGTGCAGGTTTTCGACAGAGAGAAAGAAATCCGGTGACTCGTCGTGAGGTATCGTCGTCAAACGTTCCAGTTTTTTCGGTTTGTCAAATTCGGTACGTCGCATCGTCGGGTTTGAAGTGAGTGACGTATAAATTTTCTCAGCTTGTGAATTTGAGAAAAGTTGTTATACTGATAGAGTATTATACATAATAGGCAGTTTTTGGTGTGACTGATGCGCTAACGATGGTTTAATTTACGTGCGGTTATTACTAGCAGAGTTTAGTTGCGCCGTTTCGCATCTCAGCTCGACTATAGGTGTTGCGTGCCCCTATTAGGTGACTGTGATGCATTCGATGCAAGCTGGCTACATGGACAAAGCACCAGAAGTACACAGATAAGGCCTGATGCAGATTGCCAAGCTTAAAAGTAAGTGCATTCAACGACGTACGCCACAAAATTAAATAACATAACTGCGAACATAATTCCAATGGCGGAACAAAATAATTGCGGATGGACTTGACTGAGGCATTGCGTAGGTGATGAGTTGCATATAGGGGCGCCGGTACGCTTGTGGCATGGCCGGCGTTCCTCAGATGCTGCCTAGAGTGGTAATGTTGAGCAAATCTCAGGTGCACAGGGGCGCATCTGATACGTAACCTAGTCAGGTCTTTGACGCATAGTTAATAACATGTAATAATATGTTTGCGATAAATGATACATAGCAAAATATAATTTTGATATTACATGTAAAGCTGTGTATGTTATGTCTGTAGGATGTAACAAACATCGTGTCTAAAAAAAACCATCTCAAAATACTGACAGCATCGTTTAGAGACTAATGATTAAATAGATAATAATACATTACTAAAATGAAATTAGGAGAATGATCGTGGCAATCATATTTTTTTTTTTATATTTAATAAAATAGAGGCATATAAATTATGGTATGCAAGAAAATCTGCCAGTTAAGCATTCTTTTTTACGTCGCAGTGGTCGACTCCCATCCCGATCCTCTCCACATTCCAACTGATGCTTCTGGAACACATCATCATGTGTCGTCTGGTGATGGAAATAAAACAATGGCTGTACAAGAGGTAAAGTATGCAATGGAGTGTTCTCCATCGATCCCACTGATCGCTTAGCTATGCTGGCAAATACTGATAGGCTTTCCGTGAGAAGATTTTTTACTATAAAGTCCTTCCATCCTCCCACAGATTTACCTTTTATGTATAATATAACCTAAGTTTGACCTCTTAAATATACCTAATTTAATGTCGTTACTTTCACATGCAATTATACTCTACAACTATGCTATCACCTACTACCTCCATAATTTTATGCTAAATCGTAAATAAGATGCCACATTCGTAGGCGGGTCGTGACGTTGTTTCCGAATGTTTGTCTTAGCGCGAGTAGCCAATGCCGTCTTACTGCTGTCTCGCACTCTTCTTCTCAGCTCGCGGATTGCGTGCAATCCTAAAATTCATTGGTCTTTCACCTAGTAAAAACGTCGTCGGGCAAATCTGCTAGCGAATACGATTACCAGAATTTCCATCTTGAATTCACGTACGGTACATATATGCTCGCCAGATTGTGCAGGCTTGCCAGCTATGTCACCAGCATCCGAACCTGATGTCGATCTCACCGGCCGCAGGTCCACACGCTGCTGGTCTCTATGCGATGTCGATAACTGCATGGAGGCAGCGGAAACGCCAGTTCAACACTGCGCTGCGCTCGCGGTGAGCGATCGTAGATCGTCGTTGTTCTCGCTTCTTCTTTTTTTTCGCGGATTTCGGATCGGTTCTTGCCAAAAATAATAGCTGATGATAGATGTAGATACATAACTAGTTTCAATTTTTCCGTAAAACGCGATAAAGCTTGTTCTAAGTGTGTATATGTTATAACCTGTGTTATTGTATTTGGCTGGACCCTAATTTTTGCATTGTCACAAGTCATTCGGTTTATCAGCAATCCTAAAATTCTTTTGGTCTTTTACCTCGTAAGAATTTTTTACTCTCGGGCAAATATGCTAGTCTTGCAGTGAATACAATTCCTAGAATTTTTATTGTGACTTCGCGTACGCGCGACCAAACGCTCATAATTTGCCTCGGCACTTTCACTAATGTTTCGCATGAAAAATAATTTGGTTTCCATTGTCGTAGTTGTCGACGGAGAAGAACTGTGGACGTTATCAACCTGAAACCTGGCCATGTCTACCTGCGCACGAATCGCGAGGCCGACTCATGGGCCTGCTGGAACGCATCGACCCCGAACGCATTAGATCGCCAAGTGAGTCGACTCATTATTGCTCTGACGTCTTTGAACCGAGTCTCGAGTCGTCTCTCAGAGGCTCTGGGTCTCTTGAAGTACTCATACATGTGTCCTCCATTGCACTGAGTCTCTCTTGAGGCTCCTGTGGCTCGCACCGAGTCGGGAGAAGAGTCATCGAGTCTCTCCCTTTCACTTAGCTTTTATAAGACTTTCCTCAGACTCTCCTTGTTTCTTTTGTGCCTCCCTCGTGAATACATGGTATATATATTAATATAATATATCGAATAGTCTGTCCTAAGTATCTCCATTGTACTCAAGATTCATTATGTAGTTAGAATCCTACAAGTCGTAACATTTACGTCTGATTTTGGTTTGTGATGCGGCGTTACTATGGCGTTACTGTGCAGATGCTTTTGTCTTATTCGTACTAGTTAAAAGCAACCATTAGTGCCATCTATTGAAAGCAAGTACTTACTATCGTGAACAGCAGCTCGTGTGCGTAATGCCACTGGAGTCGTGAAGTGGCTTGAGACGCGGTTAAAAGAGGAAGGCGTTGCATCGACAAGGTTGTTCGTTCTTCTCGCTAATCTTCTCTGTCGCTTTCAGCTCCACAGCATCAAGGCGTCTGCTTACTACGTTCGGGGATTGCAGTCCTTCTTCCAGGCTCGCTACAACGAGGCAAAGTGAGTCGGCGCATCGCGATCATGTCACTCGGGTTACGTGGACGGCAGGGAAAAAATAATTTATTTTTCGGGGGCTACTTTTCAAGCTCGCGTGCATGAAATAGCACTCTAAAATTTGGTTTGCATTGAACTCTATGCAAATTTACGCGGGCAGGCTTCTTTTTGCCATTTCGCGGGCTCTTTTTGGCATTTCGGGGCTAAATCGCCCCGAGCCCCCGTGTATTTTTTTCACTGGTGGACAGCCGCGGGGGGTCGCGAGTCTGCTTGAGCACTGTTGAGTCGTGCTTGCGTTTGCTCAGCGGCGCATTCGTCGTCCGATAACGTCGGAATACTTGCTTTGCAAACGCGTGGTCATTACAGAGAAAGTCGGGTCGATTCCACCCTCATGCTTGCGGTCGTCGCGTATGTATGGACCAAGTGGTCGTGCAACTGTTGCGACACGCGCTTGAAATTAAGTAGATTTTTAATTAATTTTTAAATTTAATTAATTTTTTTCGGTCTAATTAGAATTTTAAGTTTATTGAAATTATTAATGAATAATTAATTAATTAATAATTAATAATTTGATATTATTTAATTTCTTCGCCGAATTAGCTAGCATCGACATTTTCGAGAGACACGAGGGCGCGCGTGTGTCGTACCTTCGCTTCTCCTTGCCCGGACCCCGCACGAACGACCAGTCTACAGCGATCTTCTGTCCGAGCATGTCGGTACCGTTGAGCCCGTCCATGGCTGCCTGCGCCTCCTTGTACGTCTCATACTCCACCAGCACGTATCCCTGAAACACGCACGACCACCGCGTGAATTCAATGCCCGCCCGCTCTCGCCCAGTCACCGCGGCGGCAGATGGGAATAACCGAGTCGGTGGGCGAAACCGAGGCGAAGGCCCGTTGTCAGAGACAAAATTAGTCTTAACATTAGTCTTCACATTTAACTTTTCCTCATAGACTGTTGACAGAAACATGGTAACGTTACGAGTTTCTATTACGCAGTGTATGGAGGTCCGGTCTACGAGGAAACGTTAATGTTAAGACTAATGATAAGGCTAATTTTATTTCCTGAGAACAGACTCCAGCCGCGCGGCGGGTGGTCGGGAACGTGAGTCACGTTTAACACTCTCGTAGCGAAGCGGCGGCTTATCGCGAATCTACGCTCGGCGCAATGAAGAGAATTGCGCTGCGGTGTATGCAGCTCGCATGTCTAATTCCCCTTCGGCTCCCACAGAATGTGCGACAAATGTGTCACACATGTTATACGCCCTAACCCTAACACAGACGCTAACCCTAACCCTAACATACGCTAACCCTAACATGAACCCTTACTGACATATTGCATAGTCATTGAATAATTTATCAAATAGAAATTAATAAAATAACCGACAAGTCGGCCTTCTCGGACGCTGAGCGACGTCAAGGTCACCTTCAGGAATCCGGTTCGTCTGTCCAAGTTCATGTGAAGGTTCTTGATTTCTCCGAACTCTGCGAATTTGTCGATGACGTCGTCTTCCTGGGCTTCCTCGTGGACGTTGGTGACGAACAATATCCAACCTTCCACGGCTGCAAAGACAAAAAAGACGACGAAAGCCCGCCGAGCAAACGCAAGCACGACTCAACAGCGCTCAAGCAAGACTCGCGACCCCCCGGCCCGTCCACCAGTGAAAAAAATACACGGGGGCTCGGGGCGATTTAGCTCCCGAAATGCCAAAAAGAGCCCCGGAAATGGCAAAAAGAGCCCCCGTAAATTTGCATAGAGTTCAATGCAAACCAAATTTTAGAGTGCTATTTTCATGCACGCGAGCTTGAAAAGTAGCCCCCGAAAAATAAATAATTTTTTCCCTGCCGTCCACGTAACCCGAGTGACATGATCGCGATCGCCTACTCACTTTGCCTCGTTGTAGCGAGCCTGGAAGAAGGACTGCAATCCCCGAACGTAGTAAGCAGATGCCTTGATGCTGTGGGAGCTGAAAGCGACAGAGAAGATTAGCGAGAAGAACGAACAACCTTGTTGATGCCAACGCCTTCCCTTTTAACCTGTCTCAAGCCACTTCACGACTCCAGTGGCATTACGCACACGAGCTGCTGTTCACGATAGTGAGTACTTGCTTTCAATAGATGGCACTAATGGTTGCTTTTAACTAGTACGAATAAGACAAAAGCATCTGCACAGTAACGCCATAGTAACGCGCATCACAAACCCAAAATCAGACGTAAAGTTACGACTTGTAGGATTCTAACTACATAATAAATCTTGAGTACAATGGAGATACTTAGGACAGACTATTCGATATATATATATATATACCATGTATTCACGAGAGAGGCACAAAAGAAACCAAGGAGAGTCTGAGGAAGTCTTATAAAAGCTAAGTGAAATCGGGAGAGACTCGATGACTCTTCTCCCGACTCGGTGCAATGGAGCCTCAGGAGCCTCAAGAGAGACTCAGTGCAATGGAGACACATGTATGAGTACTTCAAGAGACCCAAGAGCCTCTGAGAGAAGACTCGAAACTCGGTTCAAAGCGTCGAGCAGATAAATGAAGTCGTACTCACTTGGCGACTATGCGTTCGGGGTCGATGCGTTCCAGCAGGCCCATGAGGTCGGCCTCGCGATTCGTGCGCAGGTAGACAATGGCCAGGTTCAGGTTGATGAACGTCCACAGTTCGTTCTCCGTCGACAACTACGACAATGGAAAAACCAAATTATTTTTTCATGCGAAACATTAGTGAAAGTGACGAGACAAAATTTATGAGCATTTGTGCCGTACGCGAAGTCACAATAAAAATTATGGGAATTGTATTCACTGCAAGACTAGCATATTTGCCCGAGAGTAAAAAATTCTTACGAGGTAAAAGACCAAAGAATTTCAGGATTGTGATAAGCCGAATGACTTGTGACAATCCAAAAATTAGGGTCCAGCCAAATACAATAACACAGGTTATAACATATACACATTTAGAACAAGCTTTATCGGTTTTACGGACAAAATTGAAACTAGTTATGTATCTACATCATCATCAGCTATTATTTTCGGCGAGACCCGATCGGAAATCCGCGAAAAAAAGAAGAAGCGAGAACAACGACGATCTACGATCGCTCACCCGCAGCGCAGTGTTGAACTGCGTCTCCGCTGCCTCCATGCAGTTCATCGACATCGCATAGAGACCCAGCAGCGTGTGGACCTGCGGCCGGTGAGTCGACATCAGGTTCGGATGCTGGTGACATAGCTGGCAAGCCTGCACAATCTGCGAGCATATATGTACCGTACGTGAATTCAAGATGGAAATTCTGGTAAAGGTATTCGCTAGCAGATTCGCCCGACGACGTTTTACTAGGTGAAAGACCAATGAATTTTAGGATTGCACGCAATCCGCGAACGAGAAGAAGAGTGCGAGACAGTAGTAAGACGGCATTGGCTACTCGCGCTAAGACAAACATTCGGAAACAACGTCCACGACCCGCCTACGAATGTGGGCATCTTATTTATGATTTAGCATAAAATTATGGAGGTAGTAGGTGATAGCATAGTTGTAGAGTATAATTGCATGTGAAAGTAACGACATTAAATTAGGTTATATTTTAAGAGGTTAAATTTAGGTTATATTATACATAAAAGATAAATCTGTGGGAGGATGGAAGGACTTTACTCCCTTTATAGTAAAAAATCTTCTCACGGAAGCTATAGTATTTGCCACATACTAACGATCAGTGATCGATGGAGAACACTCCATTCATACTTTACCTCTTGTACAGCCATTGTTTTATTTCCCATCACCAGACGACACATGATGATGTGTTCCAGAAGCATCAGTTGGAATGTGGAGAGGATCGGATGGGAGTCGACCACTGCGACGTAAAAAAGAATGCTTAACTGGCAGATTTTCTTGCATACCATAATTTATATGCCTCTATTTTATTAAATATATTTTTTAATTTTATTTCAATTTCTTTTACTGACATGCTTCTAATGATTGCCACGATGATTCTCCTAATTTCATCCTTTAGTAATGTATTATTATCGATTTAATCATTAGTCTTCTAAACGATGCTGTCAGTATTTTGAGATGTTTTTTTTTAGATCCGATGTTTGTTACATCCTACAGACATAACATACACAGCTTTTACATGTAATATCAAAATTATATTTTGCTATGTATCATTTATCGCAAACATATTATTCACATGTATTAACTATGCGTCAAAGACCTGACTAGGTTACGTATCAGATGGCCCCTGTGCACCTGAGATTGCTCAACATTACCACTCTAGGCAGCATCTGAGGAACGCCGGCCATGCCACAAGCGTACCGGCGCCCCCTATATGCAACTCATCACCTACGCAATGCCTCAGTCAAGTCCATCCGCAATTATTTTGTTCCGCCATTGGAAATTATGTTCGCAGTTATGTTATTTTAATTTTGTGGCGTAGGTCGTTGAATGCACTTACTTTTAAGCTTGGCAATCTGCATCAGGGCCTTATCTGTGTACTTCTGTGCTTTGTCCATGTAGCCAGCTTGCATCGAATGCATCACAGTCACCTAAATAGAGCCACGCAACACCTATAGTCGACTGGAGATGCGAAACGGCGCAACTAAACTCTGCTAGTAATAACCGCACGTAAATTAAACCATCGTTAGCGATCAGTCACACCAAAAACTGCCATTATGTATAATACTCTATCAGTATAACAACTTTTCTCAAATTCACAGCGAGAAAATTTATACGTCACTCACTTCACAAACCCGACGATGCGACGTACCGAATTTGACAAACCGAAAAAAGACTGGAACGTTGACCGACGATACCTCACGACGAGTCACCGGATTTCTTTCTCTCTGTCGAAAACCTGCACCACAACACGAAGAACATAGACTAGCGGACCGACGGCAGCACCAGCGTCGGGCAACGATGCACGTGAAGACACACGTACGTGACGACACTTACCAGATAGACGAGCACACACATGTGCTCCTTCGGCAGCCAGTGAAACATCTCGACGGGGTTGCTAGGCAATGGATCGTCGTCCGTGTGAAGCGAGGTAATGCTGAGGATGCTCTGCTGCAGCTGCTTCAAGCACGGCTTCACGCTCTTTACCTGTGGTGGGGCGCAGACTGAAGAATCAGGTAAAGGCAGTGGCGCCATCTACCAGGGCTAATATTAAATTAATTTTAGTCATGTGGGCCTGCAATCTCCTGCACCAGACCGTTTACTTACACACTCGTGTGTGTGCGTGCGTGTGCAAGTGTGTGTCTGTGTGTGTGTGCATGTATACATGCATATGTGCGTCCGTATGCACGTGTGTATGTACATTTATTTTTATATAAATGGATACCTGTGTATAAAACACACTTTTGACTAATTTCCCTTGACTGACAATATATATACAAGTTTGGATGTAGTTGGAGTAAGGTGGGAATCTCAGTGACTCACCTGGCCAACCATGAGATATTGGCACACCTGCAGTACCAGGTAGAACACTCGCAGTGACTCCTTCTGAGTCGGCGGTCCATTCCACTGGTCAATCAACTGACCAGACACGGTCAGCACTTGCACCACCTCGGCCAGCTTGTGATCAATTATCATTACCTGTGGAGAATCACCGATCGTACACAAGCTGTGCAACTATAATATAACAACTAAACTCAACTTTCCGCCCAATCAACATGTAAACAATACAATGTGGTTGTGAAAATGCTAAATCTTGTAAGTCTCAAACATTTAAGCTTCTTCTATGAAATGTGAATTTGATTGCAACAATGATATCGATTGAACATTGATGTGAGGATATGTGTGAGGTTCATGTGTGAGAATAAAGAAATTCTATAATGCCTTTAATATTTACGTGATCATCATGCAATTTACAAAAAAATACAAGTCTACAACATGTGACTTACGAATAAATTTACTCAGAAATTTGCATTAAAAACCTGCATAAATTAAAGGCACGTATGGTTTACCATTGCGCGACTGAGCATGAACAGTATTCTGGTATAAATTGCTCCAGCTACGTGTGCAAAGTCTACCCCAACTCCAAGCAGTCCACAAGCAGAGATATAGTCTTTCTCTGCTGCATGAAGTTGCTGAAACATAAACAATAAATCACTACATAAACAACCCAATATAACCACATAAACTAAAATAACATTTATTGGCATTTATACACAGGTTTTTGTCATGCTATTTCTTCGGCCCGTTCAACTGATGTGAGGCAGTGCGCATGAGTCTAGTACTTACAGCAAGTTGAAAAAGCAGACGGCAGTGCCAATACGCAGACTGTGATTGTTGAGAGATCTCTACAGCTTTACGGAGCACACCCTTAGAAAAGTTCTCCATGTTCTGAAAATTGTGAATTTCATACTATAGGTATATTATCAATATCATGCTAGGCACACATGTAAAATGTTTCTTACATTCTAATATGTTTACCCGGAAATCACACAAACATACACGCATCCAAAATGTACGAATAGTTAATATATTCACCTGTAGCTGATAGATCTCAGCTAAAATACTTGCCACTTCAAATTTAACATCATCGAATGACGCCATCTGTTCATTTTGTTAAGAATGCATACTGACTGTGATTGCTAAGCATCTTACCATAAAGAATGTTATGCACAATGATGTTATTAATAATTTTATAACTTTAATGATGTTGACTAAATATTAACGTGCATTTGGATGGTTTTGGACATAGACCACAACCAGTTTCTGTTTGTTAACTGCAAAAACCATCACTTTCATACCGTATACACTTAATCAATCATATTTTTACACCAAATTACCACTACAAAACAGTCGAATCAAAAGGATACGGGTTGTGAAAGATGCCACTGTAAAAGACAAAAAGAAGATTTCAGACACGTGTTTAAATTGATAAACTAACTAGCGAAACACTGAATATTTGACTCCGCGAACACGATTTGTTATTTGAACTATATTTGTTCACCTGCACATTCACGACATTGTTCGAATAGTAGTACTACTACTAGTAATATTAGAGCGTTAAGAACTGCACGATGTACAACTAATAACACTATTGCCTAGTGTAGCAGATATTTGGCGTCTGGTCAAACATGAAGAGATGCGTACTGCTTTCTCCAGGTGATTTCTGGCGAGATCTATGTTTTTCGTGTGGTGAAACAGTAGACTTCCTAGTTGCAAATGAGTTCGAGCTTCTATCCGTGAATGTGGCGTAAGAGTAAGTATCCCCTGCAAACATTGGATGCATAGTCTATAGTTCGGTGGACTGGACGTTCTAAAATGTTCCGCAAGCCCGAGTAGAGCTAAATAACAAGCATCTCCTTGTCCTTGTTGTTGTGGAACAGGAAAACTCGACGCCATCTTCGTCTTCTTGTTACCTCGACGTGAAGATGTGTTGTGACTTTCAAAGATAAAAGTCAGAAGCAAGAATACTGAAGTCTTTGAAAAATAATTTAATTACACAATTGCATCGATAATAATTTATATTTTATTAGACATCAAGCACGTCAATGAAATGGCTCGTAATTATCTTATATAAACAACGTAACAATAGGTATGTAAATAATAAGTTCTGTTATTTCCGATAGGGGCGCTGTTACGAAATGGCCGGCGAAGCAAACGAGAATGAGGGAAGAGGGAAACGTTACGAAAAAATCAAATTTTTAGGCGAAGGACAGGTGATAGACATGTTAACTGCCTTACTTATGTCTATGCCACCAGGCGCTTGTAACCTGTAAATAGTTTATGGTCATCGTCATTCCTTTTCCTGCGTTTGTAGAGCGACCAGAGTGAAGCCGGCTGGCCACGAATAATAAAATATCACTCAGCCAAACAAAATACCATTACCGAGTAGTGTCTACAATAATAATATTAATAACACCACAGGCAAATTTATCGCTGGAACTAGAAGTCCTGAATAGGTTCTCCGTTTTTCTCTGTCTTTGACGCTCTCCATGTCCCTCGCTTCATCTTTTATCCTCTCGCTTTTTTGCTTCCCTCACTCTTCATCGCCCTCTCCTTCACTTTTCTTCTCCCCTTACCCCTTCTCTCACTCTGATCTTACTCTTAGCTCTGATCTCACTCTCCCCTTTCTTCCCCCTCTTCCTTCTCACTCACGCTCTCTCTCTCTCTCTTCCATCTCTCTCACCCCGTCTCCCCTCTCTTCTCTCTCTCATCTTCTCACCCCGTCTCCCCTCTCTCTCTCCATCTCTCTCACCCCGTCTCCCCTCTCTCTCTCTCCATCTCTCTCACCCCGTCTCCCCTCTCTCTCTCCATCTCTCTCACCGTGTCTTCTCCCCTCTCTCTCTCTCCATCTCTCTCACCCCGTCTCCCC
The DNA here is from genome assembly GCF_000485595.1 of Priapulus caudatus. NCBI lineage: Eukaryota > Metazoa > Priapulida > Priapulimorpha > Priapulimorphida > Priapulidae > Priapulus > Priapulus caudatus. The sequence continues at coordinate 57,371 of NW_014577828.1, forward strand.
TCTCTCTCCATCTCTCTCACCCCGTCTCCCCTCTCTCTCTCTATCCATCTTTCTCACCCCGTCTCCCCTCTCTCTCTCCATGTCTCTCACCCCGTTCTCTCTTTTCATCTCTCTCACCCAACTCTCCCCCTCACTTTCTTTCTCTCTCTCTCTCTCTCTCTCTCTCTCTCTCTCTCTCTCTCCCCCTCACTCTCTCTCTCTCTCTCTCTCTCTCTCTCTCTCTCTCTCTGTCTGCTGTCACCTACTCTATTACACTTCTTATCTCCTTTCATGCTGCCATCCTGTTTGTTGCGTGTGTCCTGCTACATATATTATGGAAAGATATCAGATACATCAAGGCACATATAGTTATAGTATGTACAAAATTTACAAGTTTATATTAAATTAGTCAATTCCTTGTATTTATCACTTTTTTCAGTTTGCACAAGTGTACAAGGCACGGGATGTACAAAATGATGGACGCATAGTCGCAGTTAAAAAGGTGAAAGTACAGGGATAAATGAACAATAACACATTAACATAACCATGATCAAAATAATATACTCATTATTATGCCCAGCTATGCCATGTTCTCACTTCTCAGTTTAGAGTTTCAGTTATTAAATTTAATATCTACAGTTTGAAGGCACATGGCTCACATATCATGTCATATGAACATATGTGTGATATCATCAATATATATTTAAAAAATAAATACATACACGTTCATTGTAATATGCACTTTTGTACTTCAGATTAAATTAGGTAATAGACAAGAAGCCAAAGATGGAATCAACAGGACTGCACTCAGGGAGATTAAGCTGTTACAGGAACTTTATCATCCAAACATCATTACTGTAAGATTTGTCTTCTGAGTATTAAAGGAACCTATCAGTCTCATTTCTCATATTTCTTATCTGCGAGCAAAGTGACGCTTCCATTGTCTGATAACAGGCTGACGGCAGTCTTTGGAGTAATGAGAGCAATATTTACTTTGTCAAGGCTTATAGTTCTTATTTCTCCATAGAATGTTATACTGAATTTTATGACTGATTTTTTTTTGCCAGTTGATGGATGTCTATGGACAAAAGTCCAATATATCACTGGTGTTTGATTTCATGGAAACAGATCTGGAGGTACCTATGAATATACACCTAAATAATAATAAATGTAATATAGAATATTATCATTTTGTCATATTTTATGTACGAGTAATACAAATCTGGACACAATTGAAACTAAATTAGATATTCGATTTTATATGTACGAGTTTTGCTGTGTTCCAAACCATCTATTCTAAGCAAGACATTTCTTTAGGTGATTATCAAAGACATGACGGTTGTTCTGACCCCAGCGCACTGCAAGTCATATATTGTCATGACCATCAAAGGACTTGAGTATCTTCATGCTAACTGGATCCTGCACAGGGTTAGTATCTAATGTGAATTTTAGGTTTGATTGTTTCTATTCTTTTAGTAATGTAACTGGCACTGTAACACGTATTCGTGTTATCGCTATGTTGTTTCATGTTGTGCTGTACATATTTTGCAGGATTTGAAACCAAACAATTTGTTGGTTGACAGGAACGGGGTGCTAAAGATTGGAGATTTTGGTTTGGCGAAAACCTTTGGCTCGCCAAATCGTGTGTACACACATCAAGTTGTCACGAGGCCAGTTGAATGTTTTATTATTATTTCAAGAGAAATTTATGAATGAAGGATAATTGATTCTGACATTGGAGATTCAAAACCATTATTTCTGAGTTCAGAGTTTCCAACATTAGTTAATCTATCACCTGTTTTTATACATGTAAGTTTGTGTGCATGCAGTACTGAACGTTCTAGTGGTTATACAGAACTATATTATTATTACTATTAAATCTTTATTGCATGTAATTCAAATACAAATACATGTACTGAAGTACATGTACATAATTAGAATCAAGTGCCCATTAACTAATTACTAGATGTGATTAGTTATTGGGCTTTTGGTAGAATGCAGTGGATACATGTTGGATATGTACTGTTACTGTGTTGCAGGTGGTACAGAGCGCCAGAGCTACTGTTTGGAGCAAGAATCTACGGTGTGGGAGTTGACATGTTTGCTGTCGGCTGCATTTTGGCAGAACTACTTCTCAGGGTATATATATGTATCTCTCTGTCTCTCTCTCTTTCTCTCTCTCTCTCTCTCTCTCTCTCTCTCGCTCTCTCTCTCTCTCTCTCTCTCTCTCTCTC
>NW_014577828.1:60321-64796 GCF_000485595.1 Priapulus caudatus
AATGGCAGCCTAAGAGTCGCATGTCATAAAGAGATCCAGTCAGTCTGGGCTAGGTGACTTTTATCGGTATCATCCAGAATATCCACATTTAATCAGTGAATTTCTCTTATATTCATACGCTGCATGCACAGCCGCCGAAACCCCCAAAGTAGATTAACAAATACATAAAAAAAGAACTAGACTACTGAAGCAAACCTATGCAACTTTTTACTGTGAGACAAATTCATTGTCGGTGTTCATTAGATTATCATAACCACTGCACTGCACTTTAGATGGCGCTAGTGAATAGTTTACTAAGTGATCGGACGACGATGACTTACCGGCCATTTCTCTCGTTGGGCATCCGAACACTTGGAATGTTCTACTCAATTGGTCTAAATCACTCTCTCCTGGCAGAAAGGGGACCTGTGAAGAAGAAATCATCACAAATGAACCCAAGCAAATAGTTATATAATAATATATATAAATAGTCATGTCATATAAGTTTTTAGCACTGAAACAGATTATAGTTATGCGAGAGAGAGAGAGAGAGAGAGAGAGAGAAGAGAGAGAGAGAGAGAGAAGATAGAGAGAGAGAGAGAGAGGAGAGAGAGAGAGCGAGAGAGAGAAGAGAGAGAGAGAGAGAGAGAAAGAGAGAGAGAGAGTAGAGCAGAGAAAGAGAGAGAGAGATCGGTGAAAATACCAGATCTTCACCGCTCATTATCTCAGCATAGGGGCATCGTAGGGACATGCGGTTTGTTTTATATGAACAAGGTAAGACAGCTAATCAATAATACTGCAAAGGATCGTCAAAATAAAACGGGAAAAGTTTATTAATTCGACTAATACTGCAGCATGGTTTCAGCATTTTACCCTTGTATGCTCTCCTTCTTTATCTGCTCTTGATTACATGCAATAAAGATTTAATAATAATAATAATCATAATAATAATGCGGCTTTTGTTTTTTTCATCTCGGGAGCAGGGCGTCACGAGGCTGCCGGACTACGTTCAGTTCAAGGACTTCCCCGTCGTCCCGCTGAGTGACATCTTCACGGCAGCGGGAGACGACTTGCTAGAGATCCTCGCCTCCCTGCTCGACGTCAACCCCAACGCCAGGTGCACCGCCACCGAGGTGAGCGCCCTCTAGCGGCAGTCGGCAGCACGGGAATCGAGCGTCGGGGTTCGGACGCTGACGGTGTGCGTGGGTGGTGTCGGAGGCGAGGGCAAGTCGTCGCGAGTGATCGGTCGTGGGCGGGTCGCATGCATGCAGGAATCGAGCCGTGTAGACGTCGTCGCCACGAGATTTTTGTGTGAGGTGGTTGTGCGTCGCGTGATGGAGAAGAAGCGGACGGAGAACGTCCTCTGGCAGAGGGTCGAGGTCGGACGTTGTCGCCGTGAGATGTTTTGCTAAAGTTGCCGCTGGTCGCACGTCGGGGGAGGTATCGAATGGAGAACGTCCTCTGGCGGCAGATCTTGGGTCGCGCGCGGGAAAGCGAGCATCCGGGTTCGGACGTTGTAGTCGCCGAGATTTTTTGCTAAAGTTGCCGCGTCGGCAAGGAATCAGACGGCAGTCTGCTGTGAACGTTTGGCGGGAAATTAGAGTTCTCGCTCGACACGGAAATTGTTCTCGAACGGTGGAGTCGATAATGCGAGCAATGTAACGAATGGATGATTTCTTTAAGTGGTTGAAAAAATTCGAAAAGTTGGTTCCATTTGACTTCTCTGGCAAGAGAAGGTGAATGCTTGCATTACACAGTTCAATTGTCAACTTGAATTTCGAGTAAAATTAAATTAAATTGTCGTAATTCGCAAAATACGAAGTCGGTAATCCGACCACGAAAGATGAACGGAAACAACCACTGACGATAACTCAACGGTTCGCATTTCCCACCCAGCACGTTGAAAGATTTCTCTGCTGATTAATTAATTAAACTAATCAGCATTGTGACCCGCACGCGCTCCTAACGATTCCGCGTTAATTGCTCTAATTGCAGGCGCTGAAGATGCCTTACTTCAGCAACAAGCCGCCGCCTACTCCCTGCCACCTGCTTCCGATGCCGGACTCCGTGACTTCGGAGATCGTCAAGGAAACGGACACGCGACTCGGAAAGCGGAAGATGGACATGGACAACACGGGTGAGACTGCCGGGATTTCTCCGGGAATATCGGGAATTCTCCCGGTGGGGGGGGGGAGGATTGTTGGTGTTGTGCCATTACGGACGAACCCGTGTTAGTGGATGCCCTCTGCAGAGTTGATGCCTGTCTATAACGGACACTTCTTGGCATTTTTCTTGAGTGGGCGGTCATGCAGTGAAATGACCTCTATAGATGTATAATGACCTCTATAGATGCATAATGTGTCTACAAAGGATGATTGGCTTTGACTTTCAGTGACCCTTAGATAGATAGACTTTTCAAGGTATTTTTAACGAAAAAAGTGCACATTATAAGGTGCAAAGTACGGTGTATTTGTCTATGTTTATATATGTATGTACGTACATGTATGCACACGGGTAGCTGGAAGAAGCTTTACCATGTTTAGCATACACATTTCGAACACGTTGTTTGCAAACAAGTAGAGACAACAAGAGTACAGTCGTTAATGAGCCCGCAATTAATCGACTAATTAAGACAAAGCGATGTTCGCGTGGGTTTCAACTTCAGTTAATAACGGCGTGACGGTGGCTAATTAATTAGCGTTAATCGGTCATCGGCTAATGATGCTTTTAATTATTGCAGAGCTATTACGGCTAATTGCGCACGTGTCGTTGCAGGCGGCCTGGCTAAGAAGCTGGTCTTCTGAGCTGGGAATGATGAAGAACGTTGGTTGTGTGGAACCGCCTTGCAAACCGGGATGGCTGGACCAGACCTCGCCCACCGATAACATCCCGTCATTTCCAGACATCACCCACCGATAAGGCCGTATTACGAGCGGGCATCAGCCGCTGACGAAGCCCCCGACTCGTAGTGTGTTACAGCGTGATGTTGTTGTCGGTGAACTCATAGCAAACCATATCGCAGGAGTGTACCTCGGTACAATAGCTGGCGCGCTGTCTCACGTGGAACAGTCAGCCGAAACAGCGTCAAGCACCGTTGATGGTAGGGTGATATTTTTAGTGTGGTGCGAAGATCGGTCAGCAAGCAGGTGTTACGATGCGCGTATATGTTACAATGCCTGGAAACGTGCGGGCGGATAATCTCTGTGATATTGTTGTTACTCGAGTGTGAATGATGTAGACAGCGGTTGGTGTCCTACGCAGTAGAACGAGTCGGGAACGTATCCCCCATTTAATTTCACGCAATTGTTTTGGTTTTCTAGTGTCACTCGTTGAATCCACTCGACTGTCGCAAACATTAATGAGGGGCAATGGCGAGAGTAGTAGTGTGAAGCAAGACTTGAGATATCTGATAGATTTGAAAATGTTTCATACCGATTGCAATTGCCTGTGATGTATGTTTAATTATAGTGTCACATATTTTTTGCACTGAAGCCAATTTTAAAAGATATTTTTTGTAATAATATTAAAAAAATACCATTAGACAAACTGCCGAGTGTGTACAAAACCAAAACGAAACGAAAGCATTTATCGAATGAAAATTAAAACACAAGTTTAATGAACCTTCCTTCCAGAAAATACATTCGGAACAAAACTAATGAGTGAGTGTGATTAAACAGGACGATAATAGGTGGTGATCACAAAACTCAGTGTTCAGCCAGTACTGGAAATACATCACGCTCTTACTCGCATTGCTTGCGATACATGATATCTGAGTGCTACGGTTATTTCTCGTAGCAACGGTCTGCGCAACGGAGTATCATTCTAAACGTTCCATCATCGCGCGGCGTTTATTTTCACCGTACTCCAAAGCCACGGACGAGCCACGATTCCACGACAAACTGATTACACTCGAACAACCTCACGAAACGAGTTATTACATTCTAGAACACGACTACTACATTCACACCCCTCTCCTTCCTTCCTCCTCCTCTTTCTCCTCGATCGCATTCCGGAACACGAGCGTTACGTAGCGAGCGGAACGATGCGAACGAACGCGTTTACGTTTAAAAAAAGAAAAATTGTACAAGAGGTGCGTGTGCCGTACGGCTGGAATCTCGCGCGCACTTGATCGATCGATGACGACTGGTGTCTCGGACGTGCCGGACGGCGTTCGTCCCCCCGCAGTCTCGTCCTCGCTGGACTCTAGTCTCTGCGTCGTCTCCGGCCTGGGGAACCATCTCTTCGTCGGCCCCTGCGCGAGAAAAATTCCCCGTGAGTACAACCCACAGTCTTCGCTCTTGTAGACATCTTCGCATTTCGCAAATCTGGTCGCAATTCGTCGTCGCGAGGAAACGATGGTTGACCACGACCATCGCGGGCTGAGAATGCTGCAAGTTTTTCACGTTACTTCATTTTTCGAAAGTTATGGCGATTGGATTCGGACTTCGGGCATCATTTACCATTCGTGGTTTTGGGGTTGTGATTTCGGTACACTG
>NW_014577828.1:67488-73086 GCF_000485595.1 Priapulus caudatus
GCGACGAAAAAATCGTCAAAATAAAATGGGAAAAGTTTATGAATTCGACTAATACTGCAATATGGTTTCAGCATTTCACCGTTGTACGCTCTCCTTCTTTATACGCCCTTGATACTATGTAACACCGATAGATGAACCACAATGTCAGCGAAATACAAAATATACGTAACAAAATTAGTTTATTAGTAACAAAATAGCTCGTTTATTGTCACAATTAACTGCACTGATCAGGTAGAACACGTAAAAACTTTCAATATTTGTACTGCATTCCAGCACAAACAATTAGAAAGAGTGTTCTCGATTCTTGCAGGACGATATCACACGCTCTGCAGCAACATAACAGTCAAACCACACGGCTGACCCAAACTCGATGCTAGATCTCACTCATTCCAACCGATCTTTGACCGCGAACAACAACCCTGCTCGGAACATTTTCCTCATCTTTACCATACATGCCAAAATGGAAAATTACACAAAAAGACAACTTAAAGCGAGAAAGTACAATTTTGTTAAAAACTGTAAAAAACAAAAAACAAAGAGGTTCATCGAATGAGCATCAACAAACGTATCCGTAATTATCCGCTGGCAAGAGATGGCGAGAGAGCGCTGGCGAGATAGTTACAAATATTAGTCAATCTATAATTACACTTGTCTAGCGATATTGAGTTAAACAAGGAAAAGCTCAGAATTTTCAATAACTGCAAGATTAAAATGTTTAGTTAAGACAATTCCATGAAAAGTAAATGAACACTATTGTAAATTGTGAATTAGGCCAAAACAAAATATAGGTGTGGTTACCGTTTCCCGACCGACCCTAAACATTTTATTGTCAATTTTCTTTAAAGTAAAAAAAAAATTTAAAAAAAATGAATTGGACAGTTCCTGCTTCAAAAGGCACAACGCACATCCTTCGAACATGGTTCGTAAATAAAATGTTTCAATAAAATAAAATGTTTTCCCTACCTACCTACCCTATTTTTTTTCGGCATGAAACGGTAACCACACATATATTTTGTTTTGGCCTTAGCTGCACGTGAGTAACTTTAAAAGTAATTCTGGTTATTACATAAAAGATTCGACGCAGAACCGAACATACGTACCAAGAATAAAACTGAGAACAGATATTGATAGCGCTAACTGAACGACACGCTTTATATACACAATGGAAAACTACCACCGGAGAACATTATAAAATCCTGGTATTCCCTCTTGGACAGTTCTTATATTACAACACGGTAAATGCCACGTCGCTGCACCTCGGCGATCGCGCGACGCGGCATCTCGCGCGACGAAACACGCACCGACGCGCGACCCAACCGCCAATTTCTACGACACGATTTACACGCGACGCGGAAAACGACGTCGGAGCAAGGACGTCGCGACGCTCTCTCCCTAATCGAACGGCTCGTCGCTCGATTCCAGCGAGTTCAGTGCCGGCGCAAACTCGACCACGCTGCCGTACGCGTTCCGCGGCGGCGCCCCCTGCTGGTGCTGCGCCGCCGCCGCCGCCGTGGGAACCTCGTGCGGGCGCGGCGCGAGCAGGCCCGACTGCGCGCGGTAAACGATGCCCTGAATGCGGAACTTGGCGAGCCGTCGCATCGGCAGGCTCGCGATCGATCGCAGCTGCAGCGCGACGAGGTTGCCGAACACAGTCTCCTCGTCCTCCTCCTCCTCCGCCGCCCGCCGCCGGGGATGCCGCGCCGCCGCCGCCTCCCCCGCGTCGCTTCTCCGCCGCCGCGGCCGCGCGATGCGGGCGACGGTGGTCGTGAACGACGCGGGGGCGGCGGCGGCGGAAGCTCGGTCGTAGTGGTCGAACGACGCGGGGGCGGCGGCGGCGGGAGCTAGGTCGCGGTGGTCGAACGACGGCGACTCGCGCTCCGCGATGTCGCGGAGCGCGGCGATCGCCGCAGCTTCCTCGTCCTCGTCCTCGTTGCCGTCGGCGACGACGTCGAGGGTGTCCTCGGCCGGAGCGTCGACCTGCGGGGTCACGATCACGGATTACGCTCGCGCTTCTCGAACTTCTCGTGCTTTTTTTGGCCTCGTGCTTTCTTTTTTTGTGCGTTTGGATTTGCAATGTACGTACACCGATTGTGCGTAATGTGTAATGTTCCGCCGTTAACATGGCAGTTATGTTCCCGATAACTTTAAATGAAGTGCTCTGCCGTTTGATCGCGTTTCCAACAAAGATAGCTTAGTAACGTAGTTGAGAAAATTAACAACAAATTAACAGCCATATTTAACAGAACTCGAGAAAACGAGAATGCACTTTAGCACATTGTCGAAAATTAATTTGGTCTAAATGGATACAGGCTCGGTAAAAAATATTAACGCCCAACCTCTATGTCTTCGAACGACAATGGCAGCGACGATCTATTTGCTCTAGGAATCATGTGACTGTCCAGGAATGCCAGCTGGTCCATGAAACGCCACACCCTAAACGGCACGCCGGTTATCTCACTTTGTCGTAGCTTTTGCTTTTCACGCATATACTGCGCTCGTATGCTCTTGATTTTCTTGTATATTTGGTCTTCTGCAAATGAACAACACAATTTATAACCTGGTAATAATGATGCACCCCGTTATTTTAGTAAGATTTACCGCGAAAGATTTAGTTTATTCTAGTTTTATTTCTGAAAATTCTCACACGGTGTTCATTTTATTTCATTATCTGAGCAATTATTTAATTTCAATCCATAACCTAGAGTTGCGTATGCCACCTATGAGACCACGTTTGACGCTGTACCGCCTGTACGCAACTGGTCTTAGTCAATTTGAAAAAAACTGAACACTAGTGTACCATATAAACGACATTTTAGGAGTAGGCCTACCTGTGACGTTCAATTCTTCCGCGATGTTGCTGACTACGCTCCTTCGCAAGATCCGATTATGATAGCCAGCGCTTCTCACATCATACAAGCACGGATTTTGCTCATACAGTTCGATGAACGGCTCCGTCCAGTTGAAATCTTCCGTCACGGTTGCGTATACGTACATGGGAGTAAATGTTGTAGTAGTGAGGAGGCTACCAACAAGATTTCCTTCCGATTTGCTGCTTGTCAAAATGTTGGACGCGAGCGAGCAAAAAAGGCGGAGCGGTACGTAACTTCGGGATAAAAATTTGCACGCGCATACTTCGCCGTGCATGGGAAAATGGTGCCGATATTTAGCGCGTAGTTTTAGCATACAACACGTGCACGTGATGGGTTTTACATGCATCAAGTTTGGTGAACATAAATTCTACATGTTAGCAACAGGATGTCACCAGAGATCATCTGGATATCCTTATGCCAGTGCTGCAAAATCTATACATAACTACAATTACTAGTACTAGTAGTGAACTATATACAGAATTACTAGTTAGTGACACTTACCTCCACCAAAGCCTCTTCCCTTCCGTCGTTTCGCCTTCTCCTTTAACTTCTGTACACCCTCTGAAAGGAAAACAAAACAAAAACGAAAATAAACAAGAGGCCAATGGCATTTCGTGTAAACGTTTTGCAAAATTTTGTGACTAAATAAATTAAAAAATTTATTATAAATATATTATTTATATATATATATATATATATATATATATTTATATATAAATATATATATATATTTTATATATTATAAAAATATCATGTAAGTAAAAACCAATTATATAAGTAATGAGATAACATAGGCAATGTCATTTCCTCCACACTATGCTCCATGCCTTTTTGCTTGTGATTACATCTGATACAGTAGGTGGTGACAAGTATTATAACTTGATACAGCTTTGTGTGGCAGCTCTAAACATAATGCAGAAATCACGAAACACTTTGTTTCAATGAGCGTAGCTAACCCATTTTGCCTGGGGGGGGGACGCAAAGCCATTTGCATGTGTTCTGGGTAGGTGACTGCCATTGACCATGTATTGTATAGATATACATTTCTCTGGGGGGGGCGGCGGTACTGCCTTCCTAGACCCCCCAAGTGGCTATGATCCTGGTTTCTCAGCCAAAGATTTCATTAATCCTGCTCAATCCTAGGGACCCGGCCCTTATTTTCGCAAATGTGCTAAACTAGAATTGGGACATTAATCCCAATGTGCACATACATTACAAGAGTCAACTATTGGGATATTTAAAAAGGACAGAGGAAATATTTTGATACATCCCACGAAATTATGAGATCATGTGTTTTAATGAACGAAAATCCAAACAAGAACACGCTACATTTTCCCCTTTTCTTCCTGTGCCAAGAGTTCCAGATTAGACATGTGTCACATACAATACTGCTGGGTACGATCGGGTCGTAAACTAATAAATTACTACAATTTTGGCATCAATAAGCCGGTCAATTAAGTTGTGGTGAGTGCAAAATTAATAAATTCCGGCCAAATTTGGAAAAAAACAAAACACTTGCAGGGGTCGAAATTCACTATATATAGTGATTTCGCAACACAAGTGTTTTTCACCGAACTCAAGCGATGTTTTGTAGCAACTTGCGGCTGCCGCAAGTCAACAATATGCCAGCTACTTACATATTTGTTAATAGAAGTCAGACCCATTTTATTTAGATTTCTGTCAGTTTGACAAGATGACAGTCACACTGACTCTGAATCAGAGCAGGAAGACACAGAAGATATAGAATAAATCATAAACTAAATACAGTGGCTATGCGTCCGGAACCGGTCGCCTAGCCTCCAGGCTATGCATCCGGAACCGGTCGCCTAGCCTCCAGGCTATGCATCCGGACATCCACTGACACAGTGATCGCGCGACTTGCGTACACGCATGATTGCGCAACGGGACGCTCTGCTGATTGCCGTAAATATACAAATTACAATATATGCACTGCTGCCGTCTATCCTTTCATCCGTCCGCTCTCGCTCTCTCTCTCTTTCACACACACATGCACAGCTCTCTCTCTCTCTCACACACACACCTCTAGCTCTCTCTCTCTCTCTCTCTCACACACACACATACACACACCTCTTGCTCTCTCTCTCTCTCACGCATACACACACACATACACATTCCCTCTCTCTCTCTCTCTCACTCTCTCACGCACACACACACATGCGGAAACCAGCAGAGCGTCCCGTTGCGCAATCATGCGTGTACGTGTCGCAAGATCACTGTGTGAGATGGATGTCCGGACGCTTAGCCTAGCGGCTCCTCATCCGGAACTGGTCGCTTAGCCACGGCCTAAACTAAAACAGGGAGGAAGGGAAGGGGTACTGCCAGTTTGGAGAGCAACAGATGTAAGTGCAAGTAAAAATTTCTTGGCGCAAGTAATTGTTTAACCTAACTTGCAACGTGCGCAAGTGTTGTTTTTTTTAGCGAATTTCGACCCATGACTTGTAGCTGCACTAAGGGGCTGTAGGCTGTAGGGCTTTTAAGCGTCTCCGGCACAGGAACTTGGACCGTTTCAATAATAAAATGATGGTTAATAAATACAACTTGTCAGTAGCCTACTACTACAGTACCAGCAATAGTCTTAATGTTTGATTTGACCTAATAACTTCACTTCAACACCGTTCAATACACCGCTGCAACACATAGCCCGCACGCCATTGTGCATGCACAAATACACAGTAGATAGGAGTACTCCTATCTACTGTGTATTTGT
>NW_014577828.1:73096-76849 GCF_000485595.1 Priapulus caudatus
CGTAAACTAATAAATTACTACAATTTTGGCATCAATAAGCCGGTCAATTAAGTTGTGGTGAGTGCAAAATTAATAAATTCCGGCCAAATTTGGAAAAAAACAAAACACTTGCAGGGGTCGAAATTCACTATATAGTGATTGCGCAACACAAGTGTTTTTCCCCGAACGCAAGCGATGTTTTGTAGCAACTTGCGGCTGCCGCAAGTCAACAATATGCCAGCTACTTACGTATTTAAAAGTCAGACCCATTTTATTTTGATTTCTGTCAGTTTGACAAGATGACAGTCACACTGACTCTGAATCAGAGCAGGAAGACACAGAAGATATAGAATAAATCATAAACTAAATGCAGTGGCTACGCGTCCGGAACCGGTCGCCTAACCTTCAGGCTATGCATCCGGACATCCACTCACACAGTGATCGCGCGACTTGCGTACACGCATGATTGCGCAACGGGACGCTCTGCTGGTTTCCGCGTGTGTGTGTGTGTGTGAGAAAGTGAGAGAGAGGGAATGTGTATGTGTGTGTGTGTATGCGTGAGAGAGAGAGAGAGAGAGAGAGTTAGAGGTGTGTCTAAGAGAGAGAGAAAGAGAGAGAGAGAGAGAGAGCTGTGCATGTGTGCGGTCGCGTAGCTACGGCCTAAACTAAAACAGGGAGGAAGGGAATGGCCAAGGGGTCCTGCCAGTTTGGAGAGCAACAGATGTAAGTGCAAGTAAAAATCTCTTGGCGCAAGTAATTGTTTAACCTAACTTGCAACGTGCGCAAGTGTTTTTTTTAGCGAATTTCGACCCATGACTTGTAGCTGCACTATGGGGCTGTAGGCTGTAGGCCTTTTAAGCGTCTCCGGGCCCTTGTATCATCACATCACTGACATCAGGTCTCATGTTGTCGTTGGTCACGATCACAATGGCAATGCGGTACACCTCAATAAGCAGAGCATTAGTAGCCCTGCAATGCTAAACTGCCGAAAATTAACAACTGTTTACTTAAAATGATATTAATCTGGCGTAATTTAACGTAATTTATTTACCATCACCCTCTTCGTCAACTTCAAATTCCTCCTCATCTTCGGCTTTCACATCTAATACGTCCGCCATGGCTAGAGTAGATGGTCTTTTCGTTATAGAGGGCGGAACGCGCGCACCGTGGAAGCAAGAAGCATGGCGACTGATTTGGTTGTTCGTGTCCATCCAGTGGTATTATTCCAGATTGTAGACTCATATGAACGGCGAAATGAAGATGCTAGGCGCGTCATAGGAACCTTGTTAGGTTAGGCGTCTTATAATTATCCTGCGAGTTGTTTTAGTTAATGTATTTGTTCATTTCTTTCACTGATGCGACTGTTCGTTTGGATGATACAGACAGTCACTTTCACTTTACAGGCATCCCTGACACTGTACTACTACTCTACTACTACTAGTATTACTACTACTACTAGGGTTTCTTTTCTAGTACTTAAAGAAGTTGGCATAGTTAATAATGAGAGTGTATGATGGATGTCCTATATTGCCAGATCTACCGACAGTTACACGAGGAGGTTTACGAAACCTGTAAAGTTGGTGCAAAGCGGCCATATGTTTATTTTGAAATCGTGAAAGTTTCTAAAGTCATCTTCACCAAGTCTTGTTGGTCTCGTGTAACGTTTAAAATGTCACCAAACGCCAGTTGAAATACCAAAATCGCACAGGTCTTTGTATGCAGAAAAGGTCTCATTACATTGGCCTTTAGCGTCTTGTCTCTTTTACAATAGGATTGTTAACGGAATCATGGTTGGATGTCCTAGGTCGCGCTAACTAGTGTTCGGCCAGTGGGCATTCGACGTTTATTACTGACTTCAAAGGACGGCAATAATTCAGTGTGTCTGGCACAGTTCAGCTCACTGAAAGACGCATTGTCCAACACAGAAAACACATTTTCGCATTCCCAGGGTTAGTGTGAATATTCACTGTATCATGACGCTGAATTTGTTCATACCAGTACTCATACTTAAAGTGGTTTTGTGTTTGCAGGGACGGTGGAGAAGGGAGTGATAGAAGTTACCAACTGCTTCACAGTTCCACACAATGAGTCGGAAGACGAGGTTGCTGTAGATATGGAATTTGCTAGAAATATGCACGACCTACACAAAAAGGTCAACGCAGCCGAAGCGATAGTTGGATGGTGTGTAACGTTAATAATAATTTAGTGCTATTAATAGTAAAGTTACTTTTAATGTAAAATTTTCATGTTTATGTCGAAGACCACTGAGTAACAAATTTCAGATAAAGATGACCAGAAGCTGTTCATTGTCTGGTTATTACGATGCTAACGATATAATAATGGTGATAATAACATGCATTTTGATTCGCAGTCATTTTACCTAAAATCTTACGTGTAACATGTAGCATTGGAATACCAAGATTCAAGATGTTTATTTTGTGCATAAGTCGTGTATATACAGTGTACAGCGGCAAATAGGAAGTATACAAGTCATAGTTAATCTAGTTTACAAAGGAAGCACAGGATTGGTGAAAGAACCCGCAGGTTATCAAAGTCTGCCACCCCTCAAAAGAAAATGTAATACTAATAGTAGGCAGGTGGGTCATTATTATAATATACTTGGTTGCCACAGTGGATGGTGAGCATGAGAAACCGCAAAAACAGTACCACTCTTTCCCACTCCACTTTTTTAATTGTCAAGAGTAAGATAGCGAGATGAATCTGTACGATCCACTTCTGCAGGTATGCGACGGGAAACGACGTGACGGCCTATTCCGTCTTGATACACGAGTACTACACTAGAGAATGCCACAATCCCATACATCTCACCGTCGACACGCCACTGAAAGGCTCTCGCATGGGAATGAACGTTTACGTCAGGTGTGTTATCGCTTGCAGGCAAGAGCATGAAAATTCAATGTCGATGACATCGCAAGAGATTTTAGTGCACATATTCTCGTGGGTACGAATTCTGCAGTTAGCTAAATGATTTGTTTCATTGTGTTTTATCGCATTTCGGTAATTCAGGGACTGAAATTATGCTTATATAAGTAGCTCACACTCTCAGTGTGGTATGTTTCTTTGGATTGATATGGTGATACAATGATGATATATTTATGCCATGCAGTTCATCAATGGGCGTACCAGGAAAGAGCGTAGGCACTATGTTCACACCCATACCCCTTGAAATGACCTACTGGGAGCCCGAGAGGACGGGAGGTAAGAGAATTTCCTGATAAACTTGTTATTTCGCTAAAAACAGTCGTTAAAATAATCATCCTTCGTAATCGCCACGTGTTGTTTACACGTGTTCATATATTTTTCATGGTATAACTTTATAGAAAGTAAAAGTTGAAATAAGAATTGTGCATATCAATAAATTTATCGACTGTAGTAAGTGCGAGGCCGTTGTCAACTGTTACGATTAAAATTGACCGTATAGTACGGAAAAGTAGGTCGTGGAAAAGATAGAGATACGGATTGCTAGCTAACATCCTGTTAATAATTAATATTAAATATTAAAAAAATATGATTACATGTTAAATTTATATCGTAATGCTGTCGTTCGTAATCGCTGGTGGCCGTCGTTCTCCCTCTCCTCTGCAGTGAATTCGATAGCGAAGGGCAAGTACAATGTGAAGCGGACGGTGAACATGGTGTCCGACCTTCAGCGCGTCACCGAGGCCTCGTCGCATATACAGGAGATGATGGACACCGTCATCAGCTACGTCGACGACGTCATCGTACGTCAAGTGCGGGGGGGGGGTGTTGGCA
>NW_014577828.1:77791-82027 GCF_000485595.1 Priapulus caudatus
CGCTCACTCACGCGGGGGGTGGGGGGTTGTTATGTCGAAATGGTTCATTATGTGGGGTCTTGAGGAGTTAATAGTTCCACACAGGACTCGAGAGGTTTTGTGCAAAAAAATAATACACTGTACAGTGTCTACAGGAACCTATAGTTTCAAACACGGGGGCAGGGGCGGTGGGGTGTAATGCCAAAATAATACATTACACAATACACAGGGAGTAATATACTGTGTTGTGAACACATCAGATTCAATAAGATTGTTCTTGTGCTGTCTCCGCGCGTCTAACGAGGCGTGTTTTTCTCTCTCCTGCGCCCCGTAGGATCTGCTGATGGTCGTCTACCTGTCCAACCTGACTGCGACACAGCTGGCTCTGAGCGAAAAAATCAGCCTGCTATAGTGGCGCCATCTCACGATCGCCGCGCGCTCACCACACCGACGAAAGCCCACAGAGTGCGAATCGGAGAGCGCGTCCGATAACGATTCGGTTTCGGATGCGATTGAAACATCATTATGATTATTATTATATATTATAATTATAATATTATTATTAATGTAATGCGGTTGGTGTGTATGACGTACGATTTTGTGTATCATGTCACATGGGGCCGGGTAGGTGTGGTGCAAGCGTCCTACCAGAAAGTTATGAAAAAAAGGAAAGCGATCGTAACACAAAAATAAAACAGAAACGTGTACATATAACATTGCCCAGTTGTAAGTTTATTGTTTCATATTGTTTAGCATATTAAATACATTCTTTATAGTATAATGCCATATATATATATATATATATACGGCACACATCAAACAACATACCCGTGTACGTAAAGAGATATTTACTGTGGCAGTCTATTGGCGGCGTGGCAACGAAATGCAAAGAGCTAAAACATCTTCAAACAACTCGAGCCTGTTGGATTTTCGCCACGCCGAAAAGCCAAGCACACACAAAGCTAGCAAAACAATTTAAATAGGGGAACGAGCACGAAATATCTAACCGTTTTTTTCATATCACAGGGTGAATACAAAACTAGCAATTTTTTTAAAACGCCCATAAAAAAGTCCACGCATTCCCTATCTTCTTCCGTTTCACGTGTTCTGTACGTTTCGCCAATGACATGAGTTTTTAGTTGAGCACGTGATAGGAGCATGTGATTATCACGCATACACATAAGGTCACGCGCAGTTCCTACATCAACCCACCCGATTACCTAATGATTAATTCATTTTTCAGGTAAGCGACAGTGTAGCTTTCGTTATCATAACCACCCACTGCGCTACACAACTTCCTACTTGAATCTAACGCGTGCTATAGCAACGAGAGATCAAATGATGGTGCCGCTCTCGTAAGGGAATTTGTGTCCCTTTACCACGTACGACAACGAAGGTTATATCATTTTTATATAGTAACGAGGGTAAGTAACGGTGGGGGGGGGGGAAGTAGTGAGCAGTGGTCACATGTCCACTACAAAGAGCGAGATTACGCTTACCAAATATACACGAGATTAATACTGGTAAATGAATAACACGCCGTCTAGTATTAATAGTAATAATAATAACGATGATAACAACAACAACGTAAGAGTAACGCTACGCTATACGCAAGCCACGGACGTTTATCTGGGAGGGGGAGGGGGTGCGGGGAGGAGAGGGTGCGAGGTGAGGGGAGGAGAGGGTGCGGGGACGAGAGGGTGCGGGGACGAGAGGGTGCGGGGTGAGACGTGAGGGTGGGACGAGTATATTGAGGGTGCGGGATACGAGGGTGCGGCGGGGAGGGAGAGGGGCTGCGGGGGCACGAGAGGGTGCGGGGGGAGGGGTGGTGTACCAACGTGGGTAGGAACTGACCTGGCTGGCTGGAGTGACAGCAAGCAATATACCACACACACTACTCAGTAACAAAGTGCCGCAGTGGCGACAGTTTTGGCGTTCACGGTTGATGAAATACACGCACGGACGTGTCTCGTTTGCCCGACCTGGCAACAACATTAAAAGAAGAGGAGGTGGAGCAAGCAGAAGGAGTAGGAGGAGGAGCAGAGAGAGGAGAGAAGGTACAGAGAGAGCAGGAGAGGAGGCACGGGAGGAACAGAATAAAGCAATAAGGCAGGAGGAATGAAGAAGCCGTTATCTTGGCTCACGAACACTTACGTGAATTAGTATCTAGGTACTTACAAGTTTAAATTCAACTTATTCAGGGTGGATTAATTAAGATTAGGTAGTCCCACGTTCATTCATGTGATGGTTCCAACTAATCGGGAGCCAGCACATGCGCGTAGTATCCTGATATTACTATATTGGCCGACACCTGGGGCCCGTTGAAACACCTCGACCCCCAGAAACAAAATTACTCTTAACATTAGTCCTCTAACATTTACGATGTTTCTTGACAAACGGCCACCCTGGTTCGCAACGTTAAACCGTCTATCCACGTAATGTAAGGTAGAGATACTAGAGGCGTGCACGCCAAGCTAAATGCGTAGCGGCATACAGTACACTGAGACGAGACGTGCTAACTAACATTCACAGGTTGCCCTAACAAATCAGCGTACTATACATAAACAAACGATTCGGTTCCACGATATTTTTTTTACATACACACATTCTGGCAATGATAGCAAAATCTTTATAACGTTAGGATTACAGTGTTGATGGCACGCGACGGCTTACAGATATATATCCTGGTTAGGATACACCTGGTTATTACTAACTTACAGACGGGTATACCCGGTTAGAGATACACCTGGTTAGCAGGCTACTACCTTGGTTACAGATATAACCTGGGTTACAGATACACCTGGTACTAGACACACTTCGCTTACAGCACTACCTGCCTTACAGAATACCAAAGTGCATATAACATTTCAACGTAAGTGAATTGGGCAAGCTTCAGACATCAATAGCACATCATAGCAGTGTAACAGAAAGCCGATGAGAAAAGACAAACTTCAGTACCTAGGCTGGTATGGCCAGTTTCCCTCGTTACACAAAGACGTCGTCGATTCGCGCTGCGAAACACAAAGGCACATATCGAACGACACAGCGCGTGGGACAGGCACTTGGTAGTATTGATCAGGGCCGTAGCTACCATTAGCAATAGAGGCAAATGCCTCCTACAAATTTCTCAAAAAAAAGTCACGAGAAACCCAAAATATATTACCACATTAATTGAACGCTGTAGTCCCCAGCTGAAAATGAAATTTAGATGTTAATAATGCAGAGAATGCACCACCAGAGAGCCACACATTATAACGTTGGGCCTTCTGGGCCCTTAAGCGAGGCCCCCCACCGATACCCACGCACCTTTGGCTCGCTTTCGCTCCCTTGTTCTTTAACTCACAAATTTGCCTCCTACAAATTTACCTCTGGCTACGGCCCTGAGTATTGCATCGATATGATAGTATATATCTACTCCGGAGTTTCCCCGTACTTCCCTATACGTCGCGCGGTGTAGGCGCGACACTACACACAGTCCTGTACAAACAGTCGCGCAAGTACGTGCAAATAGGCAGTACACGAAGTCGAATAACATTATTAGTACCCTACGCTGTCGGGTGACAGTTACAGTCAAGGCTTTCACAATACATGTAATATCTAGCCCTGGATTGTATCTAATTTGCCTCTCCTCCAACCCCCCCCCCCCGATGTCTAGGACGCCTGCGTTATTTTGCATCGCTCGCTATATACTCTCGTATACTATCATCATCATGCTATATACTCATATGGGAGCCGCGATTAACATAGCATATTGCTTGACTCGTATATAGCTATCTGAGGCATATCACAATTTATCGCCGGCGGTATTCTTAGATAGAGCAGACAGCGCAGCAGCCCGCAACCATAGGTAATCGTCGTAACGAACGCGAAACACCCAACGAGCGAATCTTTAGTAAACCCACTCGAGCAAAAACTCACGAGGAACATCACGCGGAACACCACGCGAGCGAACACCTTCACACGCATGAGCGGAACACCACGACCGAGCGAACACCATGAGGGAAACACCACACGAGCGAACACCATGAGGGACACACCACGCGAGTCGAACACCATGACTCACTGATGAGGGAACACCACGAGTGAACACCATCGCGACAACACCACGAGTGAACAGTACGCGAGCGACACCACCGAGTGAACCACACGCGAAACGTGAACACATGAGTGCACATCACGCACATGAACACCTGCGAGCGAACACCACACGAGTAAATTCGTCTATGTGAAACGCACACGAGCGAAGCACCGACACGT
>NW_014577828.1:82037-85482 GCF_000485595.1 Priapulus caudatus
TAAGCAATGAGCAGGAGGATGAGCAGGAGAAGGAGCAGGGGGAGGACCAAGCATAAATAAGCAATGAGCAGGAGGATGAGCAGGAGAAGGAGCAGGGGGATGAGCAGGAGAAGGAGCAGGAGGAGGACCAAGAATAAAGAAGCAATGAGCAGGAGGATGAGCAGGTGAAGGAGCAGGAGGAGGACCAAGAATAAAGAAGCAATGAGCAGGAGGATGAGCAGGTGAAGGAGCAGGAGGAGGACCAAGAATAGAGAAGCAATGAGTAGGAGGAGGAGCAGGAGAAGGAGCACGGGAGGAACAAGAATAAAGCAATGAGCAGGAGGATGAAGAGCCGTTATCTTGCTCGAACACTTACGTGAATTATTAGGTATTACAAGTTTATAATTAAATTAGGGTGGATTAATTAAGATTAGGTAGTCCAACTATGGTTCCAACTAAGCGGGAGCCAGAACATGCGCATAGTATATTACTATATTGGCCGACACCTGGGGCCCGTTGCCAGAAACAAAATTACTCTTAACATTAGTCTCTTAACATTTACGATGTTTCTGACAACGGCCACCCTGGCTTGCAACGTAAACCGTCTATCCACGTAATGTAAGGTAGAGATATAGACGCGTGCACGCAAGCTAAATGCGTACGGCATACATACACTGAGACGAGACGTGCTAACTAACATTCACGAGTTGCCTAAAAAAATCACGTACTATAATAAACAACGATTCGGTTCACAATATTTTTTTACACGACAATTCTGGCAATGATATGCAAACATCTTTTAAGTTAGGTTACAGTGTGTGGCGACCGACCGGCTTACAGATATACCTGGTTAGGGATACACCTGGTTATATACCTACTTACAGACGGGTATACCCGGTTAGAGATACACCTGGTTAGAGATACACCTGGTTACAGATATACCTGGTTACAGATACACCTGGTTATAGATATACCTGGTTACAGATATACCTGGTCACAGACATACCTGGTTACAGATATACCTGGTTACAGATATACCTGCTTACAGACATACCTGGTCACAGACATACCTGGTTACAGATACACCTGGTTACAGATATACCTGGTTACAGATACACCTGGTAACAGACGCACCTGCTTACAGACATACCTGCTTACAGATACCAAGTGCAGTATACATTTCAACGTAAGTGATTGCAAGCTTAGCACATCATAGCACATCATAGCAGTGTAACAGAAAGCCGATGAGAAAGAAACATTCAGTAACCTAGGCTGGATGGCCGTCCCCTCGTTACACAGACGTCGTCATTCGCTGCGAAACACAAAGGCACCATATCAACACACCAGCGCGTGAGCAGGCACTTGTAGTATTGATCAGGGCCGTAGCTACCATTAGGCAATAAGAGGCAAATGCCTCCTACAAAATTTCTCAAAAAAAAATCACGAGAAACCAAAATTATTAACCACATTATTGAACCTGTAGTCCGCCAGCTGAAATGGAAATTTAGATGTAATATATGCAGAGAATGCACCACAGAGCACCATATAACCGTTGGCTTCTCGGACCCTTAAGCGGGCCCCATGCCCCACGCCCTATTGGCTCGCTTCGCTCCTTGTTCTTTAACTCACAACATTTGCCTCCTACAAAATTTACCTCTGGCTACGGCCCTGGTATTGATGATATATATATATATCTACTCACGAGTTCCCCGTACTTCCCTATACGTGCGCGAGGTGTAGGCGACATAACACAGTCCTGTACAAACAGTCCGCGCAAGGTTACGGCATGGCACGTACACGAAGTCGAATAACATTATTAAGTACCCTACGCTGTCGGGGGTGACATTACATCAACAGCTTCACAATACATGTAATATTAGCCCTGGATTGTATCTAATTGCCTCCCTCCCTCCACCCCCCCCCCGATGTCTAGGACCTCGTTATTTGCATCGCTTGCTATATACTCATCGTATACTATATCATCATGCTATATACTCATAGGGGAGCCCGATTAACATGCATATTGCTTGATCGTATATAGCTATGCAATATCACAATTTATCGCCGCGGTATTCATTAGTAGAGCAGACGGCGAGCAGCGCCGTAACCATGGTAACGTCGTAACGAGCGAACACCACACGAGCGAATTCTTTAGTAAACACCACTCGAGCAAACACCTCACGAGGAACATCACGCGGGAACACCACGCGAGCGAACACCTTCAACACCATGAGGGAACACCACACGAGCGAACACCATGAGGGAACACCACGCGAGCGAACACCATGAGGGAACACCACGCGAGTGAACACCATGACTCACTGATGAGGGAACACCACGAGTGAACACCATGCGAGCGAACACCACGAGTGAACAGTACGCGAGTGAACACCACGAGGGAACACCACGCGAGTGAACACCATGAGTGCACATCACGCAAGTGAACACCGCGAGCGAACACCACACGAGTAAATTCGTTAGTGAACACCACACGAGCGAGCACCGAACACGCGAACACTGAGCTAAGTGCGTCACTGAGAAGCAATAAACGCTCAGGCGCAGTGTTGCTACATGCCGCCCCACACGACCCCGCCGCCGTGTACGCTAACAGCAGCGAAGCTCCCTCCTTATTAATAGTAGTGCGTCACCACATCCCACTCGGCAGCATCCATGCAGCCGTAACATAAACACGTATATATATATATACGTGTGTGCGTGTGTGCGTGCGTGTGTGCGTGTGTGTGTGCGTCAGGATTAGAAATTAACTTTTCCGCCAGACAGCAAGTGAAGTACTTGCTGTCAGAGAAAAAGGCAGGCAGCAAATAAATTTATTCCTTCACCGAGGCAGAATGTTTGCTGCGATTACTATGTTATGCGAGTTATTAGGGATTTCTTGACAGCAAGTACTTGGTGCCGATGTTGAGAGCAGGAACCAAACTCTTAACTGACTACTGTAGGCAGCAGGACTTCCCTTTTAATTTCGAACCCTGATGTATATATATATATATATATATATATATATATGCGTGTGCGTGCGTGCGTGCGTGTGTTTTGGCAACGCGTAATTGCTCGTATACTTACAACAAACACGTATGTAATAAATGGACGGTCGGCATCCAACGATGAAAAATAGTGACGTTCAATTTCGTATTCGTCTAGTAGACAGGTGCAGTAAATACATAAACATGGTACTCAACGTCAATGTAATCATCGCAACTGCGATCGAGAGAGAGAGGGAGAGCAAGAAGAGAAGGGAAGGAGGAAGATGGAGAGGGTGAAGGAAGAATGGACAGAGAGAGAGGGAGAGCAAGAAGAGAAGGGAAGGAGGAAGATGGAGAGGGTGAAGGAAGAATGGACAGAGAGAGAGGAAGAGGGAGAGGGAAGGGAAGGAGGAAGATGGAGAGGGTGAAGGAAGAATGGACAGAGAGAGAGGAAGAGGGAGAGAGAAGGGAAGGAGGAAGATGGA
>NW_014577828.1:85492-88781 GCF_000485595.1 Priapulus caudatus
AGAGAGAGAGAGAGAGAGAGAGAGAGAGAGGGAGAGCAAGAAGAGGAGGGAAGGAGGAAGACGGAGAGGGTCAAGGAAGGATGGACAGAGAGAGAGGAAGAGGGAGAGAGACAAGGAGATAGAAAGGGAGACGGGGGGAGTAGAGGAGGGAGAAAAGGAGAGAGGAAGGGAGAGAGAGAGAGACGAAGAGAGGAAGAAAAAAACGAGAAATACGTATTTAATTGTGCGACTAACGCACGAAGGGTCGTTGTCGTATAATGGCGTATAATATGTACTCGAGGTAACTATTTGATATGGTTAGGGTTAGGGTGTTAGGGTTAGGATTAGGGTTAGGATTAGGATTAGGGTTAGGGAGTAGGCGTAGGCGACATACTCGCCGACACCTCGGGTACTACATATACGACAACGACCCCTTCAGCACGACTAACCGTTAGTACAATAACTTCCCAACTCCTACACCACTAACCGATGCGAGAGACTGTTCCCAAATCGTACATACACAGCTACCTAAAACACAGCCGCAGACGACAACTGCCGCAAACTATAAACAAGAGACGAGAAAATGCCGAATGAAGAATGAAGATTAACTAAACTGGATACGTCATAATTGCCTCAAAACTGAAAACAATCAATGCAGTGAGAGTTTTATCTCACAGATGTTTGCCGGTATTTTTTTCACCCGGGAACAATTCTGGCACAAGCTCTCGGCTTTTCGCGAGCGCCTACCTTCTAATTAGAGTAGAAAGTAGGCGGATTAGAGCGCGGAAACCGATTCGAATGTCGCGCGCGCGTGTGACAATGTCCAGCACCCTTCGTTATTACATCATCATCTGCATCATTATTACATACATCGCTTATACAATCGTTATCGTTATTCTACAATATTACATGTACAATCATTTATAGTCGTTAATATTTCGGCCATCGTGGCCCATCGCGTGGCCGTTTTGATTAACAATTAACACACAGCACCGACCTGTGGCGCGTAGTGATGTGCGTACATCACCCCAACCCGGCCATCACAGATACCATGGACCTACGTACACGTACCGCGAACATACGTAAACTATCATAGTACATACACCAGCGTAATCGTATAGCATACGTATAACATCTAACCCAACAATGGCTGCTAACCAAGAACTACATCGTTAACACACAGTCGATACACACATCGACGGACGACAGTCCGAATGACGTCACGGCCGCGAACTCTGACCTCTCGCGCTCCCCCGTGTCCCTCGTCGTCACGTGACGTCGTTACTATTTTCGGCGATGCTTCCGAGGGCGGCGAGCCGACGTTCTGTGCGATGTTTGAGCCACGCGAGAAACAAGTGAGCAACATTGTGGGGAGGGCGCCGAAGAAGCGGCAACTCGTAAGATTCTAGAAATGCGTTTTTTCTGGACGTAGTAGGAATTAAGAGTTACACACGCGAGAAGAAAGTTTTACGACCGACTAGACGCATCAGCTGAACTTGCGCATGCAAGCATTTATAATTAAAAATTTTAAAATAGACCAAAACAATAAAAAGTACGAAGCCTGTCAACTGACCGATCAACTGAACAGACGTCTCTTTGGGACATTTGATCTTTGACCTTTGATCCACCTTGACAGAATGACTAGCCAATCATTGTTGTGATACGGGCATTCTAAACAACTCTGTTTGGTAACGCAGTGGTGCAAAGTGGACAAGTAGGCCTGTGCGTGTGTTAAAAACACACATAAACTCGTTTAGCCAGACTGATCCAGCAGCAATATCAAAGGGCAAAGTGGTTATCCGACTCAGAAAAATAGGTAAATTCTGCACACTTGCACAGTGAGGCAAGAAGAAAGCCAGATATCGCAGTACATCAGTGCTGAATGCAGTAATAAAAAATTGGACACACGAATTTATCTTCTCATTCGAGGCTCACTTCGTAAAAAAAAACCCCACTAATCTTTGGTCGAGTGCAATAAAAAAATAAAAACGCGAAAAAAATCGAGAAGCAAAATGAATTGCTAGAATCTACCGCGCTGTCCTTTGTTGACGTTTCCCATCGCTTTCACGAACAGTAAAAAGAAAAACCTTACTTGGTTGGACTCATACCTCTGACCGGCTGGACCGTACAGGGGCGTGTACAGGATTTGGACCAGGGGGGTCTAACCGTAACCCAAACTTGCGAGCACGCAAAGGGGGGGTCTGGGGAAAATTTGTGAAATTAGACCCCTCAGATGCGTTTTCTGCGCGAGCAGGGGGGGGGGGTCCAGGCCCCCTGAACCCCCCCCCATGTACACGCCCCTGCCGTAACTAGACCCTAGCCAGTGGGCACTCACTGCTCTGACTTATCCTGTATGCCATAGGGATGTGCTCACAGAACTGCTCCGAACTTTATTTCACCAGGGGGCGCTCACTGCTCTGACCTGTATGCCACTAGGGGGCGCTCCGCCGCTCACTGCCCTAACTTTAATTCCACCAGGGGGCGCTCACTGCTCCGAACTTTATTCCACCAGGAGGCGCTCACTGCTCTGACCTGTGGGCCAGCAGGGGGCGCTCTTTGCTCCGACCGGTAGGCCACTAGGGGGCACTCACTCCCCCGACCCTTATTCCACCAGGGGGCGCTCACTCCACCAACCTGTAGGCCACAAGGGTGTGCTCACTGCTCCGAACTTTATTCCAAAAGAGACATATAGGCCAGCAGGGGGCGCTTACTCCTCCGACCTGTGAGACACCAGGGGGCGCTTACTTCTCCGACCTGTATGCGAGCACGAGCGTGGACAGCTCTTCGCACATCGTCTCGTGGCCAGCAGGGGGCGATCATTGCTCCGACCCGCGGGCCACCAGGGGGCGTTCACTGCTCCGACCCGCAGGCCAGCAGGGGGCGCTTACTTCTCCGACCTGTATGCGAGCACGAGCGTGGACAGCTCTTTGCACATCGTCTCGTGGCCAGCAGGGGGCGCTCACTGCTCCGACCCGCGGGCCACCAGGGGGCGCTCACTGCTCCGACCCGCAGGCCAGCAGGGGGCGCTTATTTCTCCGACCTGCAGGCCCCCAGGGGGCGCTTACTTCTCCGACCGGTAGGCGAGCACGAGCGTGGACAGCTCTTCGCACATTGTCTCGTGTCGGTAGGCGACGCGTATGTCCGGCACGTTGGTGCGCGTGATGTCGTTGCCCTGCACGCCGGGCAGCCGGTAGTTCTCTCCCAGCCAGTGCTGCTTCACCTGTACCCAACACACACACACACAGACATGTAAGACACAGATGTAATACACGCACGCACGCACGCACGCACGCACGCACGCACGCACGCA
>NW_014577828.1:88791-97239 GCF_000485595.1 Priapulus caudatus
TTAAGAGAGCTGTTCTCGCCTCTGGCTTCTCTCCCCTCTCCTCTCATACATGCCTATCTGGCCTTTACCCCGTCGCTTTGCACTCGGTACTCTCTCTGCCACACCCGAATTCGGCTCCCCCACTTCTTCGTGCGGGCTAAGGGGCGGCGGCCGCGTTGTCGCTCCTAAGGAAAGTGGCAGCCCTCTGCACTCTGCGTTCGTCGCAGTCTCGCTCATCTCTCTCGTCTGCATCTATCTCTTCTCTCCGCTTCTCACCCTTTCTCCCTCTCTCACTGCTCACCTCTCCTCTCTCTCTCACTTCCATCTCCCTCTCTCTCTCTCTTGCTCTTCTCTCGTCTTCTCTCCCCCGTCGGCCTCTGTGTCGTCTCTTCTTTCGCCCTCTCTCTCTTGCGCCGCCCTCTGCTGCCTCTACCGCGTCTGTCAATCTCTTCTCCCCCTCGCCTCCTGCTGCTCGTCTGCTCTGTCATCATCTCTCTCTCATCTCCGCTACCGCCCTCTGGGTCTTCAAAAACTCTCCTCTCAAAGGAGGGCCGACACAACGCTGCTACTACTAGTATTGGCAGGAAGCATGTGTACTCGACTTTTAGACTTGGGATCGTTCGGTCGCTTCGAACAACGGCTCGAAAGATGTCGCGAGATCTGTTCGAAGTTCTCGAGCGCAGCTTTGTGGTGGACTTGTAAGATGTCGCTGTTGATGGGCAGTAGAGATTAAATATGCAATGTTGGCAGCCTAACGAAATGTGTGGTTGAGTTCGGCACGGCCAATAGTGAGGATGATTACCAGTATATCTATGTGTACGTGTATATGTATGTTACGTGTATATGTATGTGTACCGTGTAGTACTGTAATGTGTAGCGTGTATATGTAATGTGGTACGTGGTATATGTATTGTAAGTGTATATGTATGTCGTATGTGTACGGTATATGTTACATGGATATGTATGAATGTACGTGTAACATGTATGCTGTAGCATGTACATGTAATGTATATGTACCATGTATATGTACATGTATATGTATATGTATAATGTATATGTACAGGCCCGTAGCCAGCTTTATATTGGGGGGGTTTCGTTTTTGCAAATGTTGGCAATTTGGCTGCGGACATGGGGCGTGTAGGGATTTGTACCCGATGGGGGGAGGGTGGGGTCTAAAACCGTAAACCCAAGTTGGCGAAGGACGCGAAGGGGGGTCTGGGGGCCGGACTCCGGCCCAGAATTTTTAAATTAAGACGCGCCCTCAGAATGGCGTTTCTGCGGCGAGACAAGGGGGGTTGCGGCCTCCCTGGACCCGCCCTGTACAAGCGCCCCCTGCTGGGGCAAAGCGAGCCAGAGCGAGGGAGCCAAGCGACCGAGCGGGGGAATGGGTGTGGTAGGGGGGTGTTCACCTGTTACGCGCCTCCCGCACGATGGAGATTTTGCGAAATTATTACTTGAATTTGATGTGAAATTCTTGCAAATTTTCAAAAAAAAAAATTTCATTTGCTGGGGGGGGGGGCTCGGGGGGTTGCGTTTTCGACGGGCACCCGAACGCCGCCCCTAGCTACGGCGCTGTAACTGTACGTGTATATGGTATGTGTATGTGTATATGTATGTGTAAGCGTGTATATGTATGTGTAGTGTGTAGCGTGTATATGATCGTGTACAGTGTATTATGTATTGTACGCTGTATATTGTATGTGTACGTGTAATATGTATGTGTAATGTGTATATGTATGTGTACGTGTATATGTAACTGTGTACGGTGTATGTGTATGTTATGTGTAATGTGTATGTGTACGTGTATAATGTATTGTGTAACGTGTTACTGTATGTGTACGTGTATGTGTATATGTAACGTGTACGTGTATATGTTGCTGTACGTGTATGTGTATATGTACGTGTATTATGTATGTGTAACGTCGTATATGTATGTGTATAATGTATGTGTAATATGTATGTGTACGTGTATATGTAATGTGTACATGTATATGTAATGTGTGATGGTGTAGCGGTGTATGTGTATGTGTAGTGTATGTGTATGTGTACCGTGTATATGTACGTGTATATGTTATGTGTATATGTATGTGGTAAATATGTATGTGTACGTGTATATGTATGTTGTATATGTAAATGTGTAGCATGTAATGTGTATATGTATGTGTATCGTGTAAGTGTATGGGTGTATTACGTTGTGTATATGTATTTAATGTGTACCGTGTATATGTATGTGTACGTGTAGATATGTATGTGTATGTGTACGTGTATGTGTAATGTGTACCGTGAATGTGTATGTGTACGTGTAATATGTATGTGTTGTGTACGTGTATGTGTATGTGTATCGTGTATGTGTTGTGTACGTGTATATGTATGTGTACGTGTATACTGTATGTGTACGTGTATATGTATGTGTATGTGTTGACGTGTATGTTGTAGGTGTAGCGTGTATATGTATATGTACGTGTATATTGTATGTGTACTGTATATGTATGTGATATATGTATGTGTATATTATGTGTACGTGTATATGTATGGTACATGTATATGTATGTGTATGTGTGCGTGTATGTGTATTGTGTACGTGTATGTGTATGTGTAGCGTGTATGTGTATGTGTATGTGTATGCGTGTATGTGTATGTGTACGATGTATGTGTATGTGTATGTGTATTGTGTACGTGTATATGTATATTTGTACGTGGTATGATGTGATGTGTACGTGATTATGTATGTGTAGGCGCTGTACTCCATGTATGTGTACGATGTATCATGTACGTGTACGTGTATATGTATGTGTAGCGGTGTATATGTATGTGTATAGTGTATAATGTAATACGTGTACGCGTATATGTATGTGTATGTGTATGTGTAATGTTACGTGTATATGTATATGTACGTGTATATGTATGTGTACGTGTATATGTATGTGTAACGTGTATAGGTGTAATCGTGTATATGTATGTGTAATGTGTGTAGGTGTATGGTGTATGTGTAGCGTGTATGTGTAATGTGTACGTGTATATGTATGTGTACTGTGTATAATGTATAGTGTATGTGTAGCGTGTAATGTATGTGTAAGCGTGTAATGGTATGGTGTAGCGTGTATATGTATGTGTATGTGTAATTATAGTGTAACGTGTATAATGTATTGGTGTACAGGTGTATAAGTGTATGTGTAGCGTGTATATAGTATGTGTATATGTATATGTTATATGTAAGCGCGTATATGTATGTGTACGTGTATATGTATCGTGTACGTGTATGTGTATGTGTACCGTGTATAACTGTAGTATGTACGTGTATTGTATGTGTAGCGTGTATATGTATATGTATGTGTATGATGTATGTGGTAGCGTGTATATGTATGTGTACGTGTATATGTATATGTATGTGTAATATGTATGTGTACGTGTATATGTATGTCGTATGTTGGTACGTGTATATGTATGTGTAACGTGTATATGTATGTGTAGCGTGTATATGTATGTGTAGCGTGTATATGTATATGTATCGTGTATATGTATGTGTACGTGTATATGTATATGTATCGTGTATATGTATGTGTAAGCGTGTATATGTTATGTGTATATGTATGTGTATATGTATGGTGTACGGTATATGTAATGATGTACGTGTATATGTATGGGTGTAGCGTGTATATGTATGAGTGTACGTGTATATGTATATATAGCGTATATGTATATGTTACGCGTATATGTATGGTACACGTAGTATTGTATATGTATACTATATAATATGTATATGTATATGTACATGCATATGTATATGATATATGTATATGTATAGGTAAGCATATGCATATCTTATCGTATTCTCAGTCCCCCCTGCTCTTCTTACTCTATCTTTCCTGGCAGCAATATAAACAGTGCAAAGACACACACATCGACATATGAACATCAGAATCACATAAAGCCTCGTAATGCTGTATCCAGCCAGCCTACGTTGGGAGAATAGACCTTCCAACTTGATGGCCCACCTCGCCACTTGTTGCCACTCATCCATCGACGGCGGCCGTTAACCGTAGATGGGGGGGACAGTCGCGGCTCCGGCGTTCTGGTACTTGCTCTCCTCAGAGGTCGGAGCCGTACACTTCTGCGAAAGGTCAAACCACGAACTGTCCTGTGAGAGGGGGAAGCAAACTTCGCAACTCAATTTTTGCGGGGACGATTTTTTTGGACGCAACGTCGATCGTGCGAGTTACAATAGGTTCTACTGCCAATTAAATAAATAAATAAGATATACTTAAAATAACAAACACATACGAAAAAAATGGAATATTATTATAATCAGGTTATTACGGAGGGTCTTGATGCAGGCGATATAATAATGAGTAAATATGTATATACATACGATAAATAAATAAATAGCATATAGGTCACATTAGAATGGGCAAACACGAGTCTCACTTAAGTACTCGTGCAGTAATTTTATGGCTTGCAATGCATCGTCACGCAAGTTGTTTTAGGCTCTCAAACACACACACAACCTACATGCGGCACGACACGAGTACACTCAGCGGTTTAACTTTGTAACACAGCCGCAATCGAAGTACGCGCTGTCAACAGGCTGGCAGAACAAACTGTTTACTTAAGGCAGCTAATTAAATTGACTAGCGTCACGAACAATATTACGTGTTCCTAACCATTAATTGCTTGGCTGTGGCTATCTATGAGTCAGCGAGTGTACTCTGTTCACATCCGAACAATACTAGTAAAATAAGCAAGTATAATGGCAAGCACATTTAACCATAAAAAAGTGACGCCAGAATTAACTTATGATCTTTGTGAATAAAGTGGAAATCATCTCCTTTTATTTAACTTTTAACTAGATTTACGCGTGACGTAATCACTGATCTTTCATTTCTGATATTTCATTAGATCTGATTAATGATAATCGAATTATCATTGAAATATCATTGAAATATATTGAAATATCAATCGCTGATATTTCATTAGATCTGGTAAGGACACGAGCAGGTACGGTGTGGACGCGAGCGGCCAGGTGTCCAGATCTCATGTTAATCAAGCCCAACAATAGTGAGAGTGGTGGCACTCACTCTGTCAAGTGGACCAGGCAAACAGTGAAAAGGTTACCGTGGCAAAGGGTGAAACGACGGAACGGGGCCCTGTGCGGGGGGGTGGGGTGGGGGTTCGGGCTCGAGGGTACAGCGTGGAGCGGGTGAAGGGTGGAGGTGTGGGCGTGAGAGAGTGGCAGGTTAGGATTGGAGGTGTGGGGTGGAGAGGGTGCAGGGATAGGGATGGAGGATGGAGGGTGAGAGGATAAGATGCGGGGTGGAGGGGTTGGAGTGCGGGGTGGAGAGGGTGCAGGGTCGGGGATGGAGGATGGAGGGTCGAGAGGATAAGATGGCCAGGTGGAGGCGGTTTGGGTTGGCAGTGGTGGAGAGGGTGCAGGGTGCGGGGATGGGAGGATGGAGGCGTGGAGAGGTGCAGGGTGGAGTTTGGGCGTGCAGGGACAGAGGGTGTAGGGGGGTCAGGTGCGGGTTTGGAGTGCAGGCGTCGCGGAAGTAGAAGGTACAGGGTACAGTAGTTCGGGGGGTGTTTGCTTGCGCTATCCGACTGCCCACGTAGGAAAATCGTCCCCCCCCCAATTTTTCATACCCCAAAGGTACACCGTGTCGTGACTAACTGGCTTCAAACTCACTAACGTGATTAACTACGATTCAGGTTCACTGTTCAGATGTCGAACACTTTCTGCTTGACCACTGGCACCGGTAAATGAACGACGAATGTGACGAAACCCAGTGAACACGACCGTCACGAATTGTCACCACGATCGCGACCACAAAGTCCCTAACACCCGCAAGTCCCCACGAGCAATCGCCTACAACGAAACTTCGAGAAATTTGGAATCACCCCTGCCCCTCCGCCCCACCCACCCCTCGATGGGAGTGATCGGGTCCTTCCTCTTGCCTCCCTCCGACGCCAGGGGTTGCTCTGACCTTTAAATTTAAGCATATTGCAGCACAGCCCAACGAGATGGCAAACAGAGGGGGGAGAATCATCAGCGAGCGAGCGAGGCATCGCACGCGCGCACTCTCTCGCTCTCTCAATCGCTGGTTTCACGTGACGCTGGCAGTGTGTCGCAGTCTGGCGCAGAGTGATGCTCCTCACCTGCTGACGAGGCTTCAGGTAATGCGACAGGTGTGTCGAAGGTGTCAGGTGTGGCAAGGACAACAGGTGTGACGATGGTGACAGGTGTAACGAGGAACACCTGTGTGGAAAGATTACCTGGTAACAAGGCTCATATGTGAGAGGTGTTACTAAAGTACCAGGTGTAACGAGGAAGTAGTTCTCTCCCAGCCAGTGCTGCTTCACCTGTACCCAACACACACACACACAGACATGTAAGACACAGATGTAATACACGCACGCACGCACGCACGCACGCACGCACGCACGCACGCACGCACGCACGCACGCACGCACACACACAACCATCGCTGTGCGATACAGACGGGTTGGGAGTGAAGATGAGGGCGCGGGTAGAGTGTGGGTAGAGGGTGAGGGTGAGTGTGCGGGGTACAGGGCACAAGTATCAAAAGTCCATAATAGACATTTTCGAAGGTATAGCACTAGGTGAATAAGGCAAGGTAACGTGAGTAAGTAAGTGGACAGGTACAAGGATGACAGCGCTCTCGCTCGCGACACTGCTGCTACTCAAGGAGCTAAATCTAACAAGGAGAGGAAGCGCCAGCCATATCTGGCCCAAATTTGGGTTCGGCAGAGACCCTAGAACAGATTAGTGTTCTATTGTCTCTGGGTTCGGGTCTGCACAGCCGTTTCAGCTGATTATGGTCCATAGATGGCGCCCTTGAGGCGAAAAGCACACAGCCAATCCGCTTCCTCTCCTTGTTATATTTACAGGGTTCATAGTAGTAAGACACATGTTGAAATAAGGACTTATAATACCCTTTCTGGAGGCCAAAATAAGACTTTTTTACGCGATTTCAGATAGTGATAGATCACCGACTATTAAAGTACACTAATAATATTTATATACACAATTGCACAGCAATTTAATTATTCCGTATTATATATACAACAATTCTTACTCTAAGTCGAGATCTTTGGCAAAAAATAAGGACTATTAAGTACTTTTCTAAGATTTCACCAAAAATAAGTACTAATAAGGGCCCTTATTTTATTTTTGGCAAAATAAGTACTTATAAGACTTTGGGAAACCCGCTACGAACCCTGATTTAGCCCCTTGCTGCTGCTCACCTCTCTGCTGAAGCCACTCATCATGACGCTGTTACGCGCCAGCTCGCACATGTCTGCCGAGCTGAGCTTCCACACCTGCGCTGCGATGCTGTACTCCTCCATCAGCGGCTCCTGCAACGACAGACACAGAGGCGAGCGATGACAATCACCTGGGATACGACCGTCGCCATGGTGACGACCATCGACACGGTGACGAGTATCGCTATGGTAATGACTGTAGCTGTAGCGATGACCATTACCAAGGTGAACTCTCCCCCTTCTCCTCTCCCTTTTCCTCCTCCTCCTCCATTTGTCTCCTTTCTTCACCTCCAACTCTCCATTCTCCTTCTCATCCTCTCCCTTCTTCTCCTCCTCCCTTCCACCTCCTCCTCCTCCTCATCCCCTCCCCCCTCTCCTCCTCCTCCGCCTTCCCCTCCTCCTCCTCCCAACCTTGGTGAGGTGAAACTGTAGTGGGTCATCGGTGGACAGCGATACGTTGAGGCCGCGTGCTAGGTACACCTCATACTCCTCCCCCGCCCCTTCTCCTGCTCTCCTCCTTCTCCTCCCCCTCCTCCTCCTCCTCCCCCTCCTCCTCTCCTCCTCATATCTTGGTGAAGTGGAACTGTAGTGGGTCATACTCCTCCCCTGCCCCTTCTCCTGCTCTCCTCCTCCTCCTCTCCTCCTTCTCCCCCTCCTCCTTCACCTCCTCCCCTCCTCCCCCATCATACCTTGGTGAAGTGGAACTGTAGTGGGTCATCGGTGGACAGCGATACGTTGAGGCCGCGTGCGAGATACTCCGGCAGCGGGTTGCGGTTGTAGTTAAGGAACAGAGAGTTGTTGCTGAGCGGTGACATTGCCAGGCCCACCTGCGCCAGGTAGTAGAGGTACTGCAGCACGGGAACCTGTATCACACACAGAGAGAGAGAGAGAGAGACGTTAGATGGCAGGCTTCCTTCACCGCCGCGCGCGCGGGGCATCGTAACGAGACATCGCCAGGCCCACCTGCGCCAGGTAGTAGAGGTACTGCAGCACGGGAACCTGTATCACACACACACACAGAGAGAGACGTTAGATGGCAGGCTTCCTTCACCTCCGCCGCGCGCGCGGGGGAGGGGGAGGCATCGTAACGAGACATCGCCAGGCCCACCTGCGCCAGGTAGTAGAGATACTGCAGCACGGGAACCTGTGACAAACACAGAGAGAGAGAGAGACGTTAGATGGCAGGCTTCC
>NW_014577828.1:97406-98670 GCF_000485595.1 Priapulus caudatus
GGGGGTTGCGGGGGTGGGGGGGTCGTAACGAGACGCAGGTGTCAACGTAGCGTGTGAACAGGTTGCAGGAACGCCTCTTACATGTTTGTGAAACATGGTTTGAACAGCGGGAACCCACTTTGCGCGAGAGAACATGGCTTAGAACGGTAGGAACCCCCTTTGCGCGCGAGGACATGACTAAGAAGGGCAGGAACCCACGTGGTTCATTCGCGGAACAAATGAGTAAGATTCTGACATTAAGACGAAGACACGAAAAGTAAAACGAACACATTGCAACGTCACGCGAACAACGCTTCACCAAATCGCTCGCGATCGCGAGGGGAACGTATTTAGGACGGGGTACGAACGCACGCGTCGCGTGGTGAACATGGGAAGGGTGCGAACACACGGTGAGGAACGTTTAGCGAACCTTGCGCAGCTGTAGTCCGTGAGAGATGTTCTCTCCGAGAAGGAATCCGGTGACCATGTGATCGACGCCTCCCGCCTCCCCGCAGTGTGGCCTCAGTACGATCGTGTTCAGCCCTCGCTCCCTGAAATCAATCAATATATCAATCAATCAATAAACCAATCAAATAATCTATAAATTATATTGATCAATTAATCTATAAATTATATTGATCAATTAATCTATAAATTATATTGATCAATTAATCTATAAATTATATTGATCAATTAATCTGTCAACAAATTGAGGCCTCAGTACGATCGTTTTCAACCCTTGCTCACTGCAGTCAATCAACCAATCAATAAATCAATTAATCCATTCATCCACCAATCTATCAACACAGTAAGGTAGTAGTAGTATTAGTTCCATCAGCCCTCACGCCCTACAGTCAATCAATCAATCAATCAATCAATCAATTAATCAATCAATCAATGATCAGGTACCCATGTATCGTCATGCGTGCGCCTGCCCCTCCCCCCTCCCCCGCGCATGTACTCACCTCCTGAAGTGATTGAGTATGGCCATGTTAGCGTAGGTGTAGTAGAGATAGTAGGCGTAGGGCGGGTTGTCGTCGTCCGTCCACTCCTCGGGCGTCGGCGTGTCCTCGAGGAACGAGCTGCTCTCCACCTTACTCTCATCGTCCACGCTGTCCAGTCCTGTCACCTGCAGCCAGCGGTCACCCACGGTCAAGCACGGTCGGTCACGGTCGGTCACGGTCACTCACGGTTAGTCACAGCCACTCATGGTCACTCACGGTCACTCATGGTCGGTCACGGTCACTCACGGTCACTCACGGTCACTCACGGTCACTCATGGTCA
>NW_014577828.1:98695-108728 GCF_000485595.1 Priapulus caudatus
CTCAGGTAATGTGACAAGTGTAATTAAGGTAACAGGTATATATAACGAGGAACACCTGTGTGGAAAGATTACCTGGTAGGGAGGCTCAGGTAATGTGACAAGTGTAATTAAGGTAACAGGTATATATAACGAGGAACACCTGTGTGGAAAGATTACCTGGTAGGGAGGCTCAGGTAATGTGACAAGTGTAATTAAGGTAACAGGTATATATAACGAGGAACACCTGTGTGGAAAGATTACCTGGTAGGGAGGCTCAGGTAATGTGACAAGTGTAATTAAGGTGACAGGTATAATGAGGAACACCTGTGTAGAATAATTACCTGGTAATGAAGGTGAGATAATGTGACAGGTGTAAGAAACAGGTGTAACGGTGAACACCTACCTGGTGATTACCTGGCTCAGCCAAGGTCACCCGTGTAACAACACCTACGCGAGAAGAGGAACAACAAAATCTTCCACAAAATCCAAACTAATCTCTTCACGGTAGACTACTGCGTGTGCAAGCGATCAATCGAGCGAAACCATAGCAGATTACACCCACGTTCATGGATTAGCACATAATAACCGATCGCTGACATCAGTACGCGTTAGCCGACAACGAAGATAATTAACTGACGAAGATCGGAAAAACCGGGAAAAGTGTCATCGTCGTGAACAAAAGACGACCTCCCCAACGACCTTGACCAACAACAGCGACCACGTGCGTAAGCTCAGCATAAGTCGGTAACAAAAGACTCAGATTAAGTCTCATCTGATCGTCTTAAGGACTAGTCTCGCAATGGATTGAAAACCTCTTTGTAACGAGATTACCTTGAGATTTTTTTTAGGATCTTAACACTGTGTTGGAGATAGTAACCACCAAGGTGCGTGTCACGTCCTCGACGAATCGATAACAGAGATCGATAAACTATACGTGAATCATCTCTCAGACAAAATTCGTCAACAAACACAAACTAGATGTGTATGATTTCTTAGACGACAAAAATCGGTAACAAAGATCAACGCGCGTCTTCTCTTAGACAAGAGTCGACAAAAAACAAACTAGATGTTCCTCAGCCTTTAGACATCGACTCCATAAAACGCCCCCTAGCGGTTCATCTGCTGCCAAACCCCGCGCGTCGCCATGGCGACGAGCGACAACGACGTCTTCCTCGTCGTCGTCTATGGCGTCGTGACGCTGTGCTGCGTCGGTGGCGCCGCGTCCAACGCTCTCACGCTCGTCGTGCTGCTGCGCTCGCGGCTCAACCGCAGCGCCACCTACGTGCTGCTCACGGGCCTCGCCGCCGCCGACCTCCTCTTCCTCGTCGTCAAGCTGCCGCAGGCGCTGCAGGCGCTGCTGCTGGCGGCGGGCGTCGTCGACTGCTGGTCGCGCGCGCAGATCGCGTACGCGTGCCGCGTCGACGCCGGCGTCGCCTGCACGGCGTCCACCGCCGCGCTGTGGATCGTCGTGGCGATCGCGCGCGACCGACACGCGCACGCGGCGAGCCGCGAGCGACACCCGCCGCCGCGCGCCGTCGTCCCGTGGCACGCGTGGCGCCTCCTGGCGGCGATCGCCGTCGCCTCCGCCGCGTTCCACGTCCCGATCTACTTTGCGTGCGCGCCGCAAGAGGCCGCCCCCGTATCCACCTCCGCGGTGGCGGCGCGACCGCCGCTGGTCCCGGCGCCGACCGGAAACAACGGAACGTGCGCGTACCGCGCGGTGAAGACGGCGTTCGCCGAGCATGCCGCGTTCCACGTGTACGCGGTCGCGCGATTCGTCGCCGCCGACATCGTCCCGCTCGTCGTCATGGCCGTCTACAACTGCCTCCTGCTGGCGAAGTTCCGCAACGCACGCTCGAGAGTCGAGGACGCGCGCGTCGTCGCCGCGGCGCCCGCGCTCCGCCGCCGCCGCCCGGCCGCACACACGTGCAGCGAGCCCGCGCCGCCGCCGCCGCGCCGCCCGCCCGTCGCTCGCACCATCAGCGTGCAGGAGCCGCGCCGCCGCAGCCGCCGCGCCGACCGACACGACGCGCGGGCGGTGGCGCCCCCGCAGCGGCGGCGGCGGCGCGCGGCGGAGCGGCGTCTCACGGCGACTCTCGCGGCCGTCGTGGCGCAGTGCCTCGCGTTGAACGCGGTCGCGGCGGCAGCCTCCCTCGTCGCGGCACACGTCGACGACGACCCGGCGGCGCGCACGCTGCGCGAGGCGTGTCTCGCCGCCGCGGACCTAGCCGAGGCCCTCAACGCCTCGCTCAACTTCGTGCTCTACTATCTGCTGAATCGCGTCTTCCTCGCAGAGATGAGGAAGATGCTTGGAGGAGGAGGCGGAGGCAGAGGAGGAGGAGGGGGGGAGCGGGTGGTGGCGCCGACGCCCTCCGTCGCCTCCCGTACGCCGCGGGGGGAGGTCGAGAGGAGGAGGAGGGAGGAGAGAGAGGAGGAGGAGGAGGGGAAGGGCGGCAAGGCGGCGGGGGGGACGACAATGATCGTGACGATATCGGATACGGTTCGATGACGCGGCTCGGACGGTCGGTCGCCGTGGCAACGCCGACAACCTTTGACGAGGTCACGACGGCGATGTTGAAACACTTGACGATGTTACCGTGGTGACATTGAAACGTTTGACGATGTCACCTTGGTGACATTGAAACGTTTGACAATGTCACCTCGACAATGTTAGCACCAGTGACAACGTTGAACAACTTTATCAACGTTGTGAGCTTTTGACGGAGCCTCGCCAGACTTGCTACCGTAAGCTAGGGGGGGCGCTAGTACGTGAAATTATGTGGCGCTACCTTCAGCAGCTGTGCGAAGTAGTGGCCCTCTCTGTAGTTGTCCGTCTTGATGAAGATCTCGCGCAGCCGGCTTTCCCCGACGGGGTTGTACTTGGCGTTGAACTTATCGAACCTGTGAAACGTGTTCCTGTCCTGCAACACCACGCGAAAGAGACTGGTAAAGACCGGTGAAAAACGACAACGGGGTCTGGGAAAGGGAGAATGGTTGCCCCGTGAAACGCGTGTGAAAGACGATAAAGATTTATCGAACCTGTGAAACGTGTTCCTGTCCTGCGACATAACGCGATAGACGATAAATTATCGACAAGTACATAACATCACGCGAAAGATGATGAGAACTGGTGAAAAACAACGAAAAGTTTGGGAAAGGGAGAATGGTTGCTCTGTGAAACGCACGCGAGAGGGTCGATAGAGACTGGGAAATTGGTATATTCACATTATAAAGAAACTGTACATAAAACTGGTTATACTTGTAAATAAAAACAGATCAATTTGTGAAAATATGTGCTTAAACTGATGTAAATGTAAGATATAAAATATGTATTGGCGAAAATGAGTAAAAACATTGTAAAATTCACACGTAGAAAGACTGAGGATTGAGTGAGAAAAGAAGTAAACGATTAAAAAGGTACGACGGAAGAAAATGCAGAGATCTTCCACACACACCTGATTTTACATCTGTGTAACAGCTAGGTTCCAGCATATTGCCTCATCGTGTCTCTATTTGAATTGCGCAAAATCATTGCTTTAATTCTCCATTGAAAAATCGAATTTACTGAAATAAAATCTGCGGGTATTCTAAAAAAAATGATACTCTGCAGCATAGGAGCAAGATATAGGTCGCAAACCTAACGAGCGCAGACTGTTGATTCCGTTGATTCAATAGCCGTGTACAAAGGTGCTTAGTTAGTCGTTTCATTGTTTTAATAAAAGCCAGTCTGCATATTTTACCCATGTACTCGTGTCGTATTCTCTCTTTCGCAACAACGATAACACGTCACTACAAAAACCAAGGCTCATTCAAAAATCGAAATTTGAAATCTAAATAGTTTTTGTCTCAGATTACGTTCCACTTCTCAGCTGCTCCAATCAGAACACAGATTTCATTCTTTAGTTATGTTCCTAGATCTGAAAGTAACCGGGCTCATAATTTAAAAATCCGATATTAGAAACATGAAATTCGAAAATTTTAGAAAAATTTCAATTTATTTCGAAATTCAAAATTTGAAATTTGAATTTCCAACATGGCGTCCGCCGCGCTCTCGCGTGCGCTACTCACCGCGTGTACATCCAGCATGTCAACGCTCATGTCGTACGCGCTGACCCCCATCTGCTGAAACACCTACAAACACACACACACACATGTACGACATCAGTTAATCCGCTCGTTAGCGACGATTCTCGTAATTAGGTGTGGACGTTCCGCGCGGATTCGAAATCGAACGGCAGTCTCGAAAAATCACAATTATCCGACGTACTTGGTGTCAGTCGTGCATTTAGAATTTATTTCATCATGTGATGAATCACAAATATGTATAATATTACATGTAATTATATTCCCACGAATAATTTCACACTTATGTAAATTCACATGAAGGTAAAGGTTTTGGTAGGTTCTCGGTATAATGTTACATAATAATACTATTTAATTATTCATATAACATTACATATAGAGATTCGCACAGTATATACATGTGAAATTAGGCAAAGATTCGTTCAACATTACGTACAATAGCACATTATCTACCATGGGTCGAAATCATAAGGGGCCTGCGGGCCCGATGCCCGTATTTTAAGGCTCGGGCCTGACAATTTTAATACTAGCAAGCCCGACGGGTCCGTAGAAAATCCACCCCCAACATGCAAAACCGTCCCCGGCATGCCAGCGAGGATGAAAAGTTATCGCAACCAGGCCTGTAATTTGGCTGGTGGGCCTGTAAAATCCCTTACCTACAGGCTGGCCTGTAAATTTCCAAACCAATCTCTACCCCTGTCTACAATATTGCGCATAACACCAGCGTAAAAAAATCGCATCACGCACAAAAACCACGCAAAGTTGACTATAACCGCCCGTAGATGGCGCCACACCTGCTTGAGCGTGACGTCGTTGCCGGTGGCGCGCTCCACGCAGACGACGTCCTCCGGGTGGTGCTTCATCTTGCTCTTGATGAAGCGCAGCAGGTGCTTCTGGTTCATGCACGACGCCGCGTGGATGTGCGTGTCCACCTGCCCAACGAAACGAACAAAACACATTCGCTCATCTCGACGCTAGTGCGTGGTCACTCTCGGTGAGTGAAGACGGTGGGTGGGTGGGGGACGGATTCCTGATCGGATCTCGAGTTGGTAATGGAACGGAGTTCCGGAGAAGACGTTCCGCGGAGTGGGAACGGGCGGCATTTCATTTACGTGGTGCGCTGGGGCGTACGCTAGTGGTACGACGTCGAGTACGAGTTGAATGCGCAAATTAAACGCTCGCACTGAGGATTATCGAGACGAGGAGAAATATTGCCTCTGTGTGCTAGCATCTTGCGTATGTTGTGGAGGCCTCGTGTCTCACACACACCTTCATGTCTCAGACACGGCCTCACATTTCACGTGCATGGCCTCATGTCTATTGCACGCTGTCTTGCACACCTCACACGCACCCTCACAGAGATGCCAACACATATTTGAAGCAATCTGTAGTTTCTGGCCATCTAATTAGAGTCGAAGCGCGTCACGTAGTGACCGAGTTTGCTCAGGCGGCGTCCCGGCATGCCCCAGAACATTTCGGATCTCCTGCAGATGCAATTTCCCTGCATTCTGAGGGGTAAAAAAAATGACAATAATTGAACAAAAATGACAATAATTGACAAAAAAATTATGTTTTTTCGATCACAGTGAAATTCGTTAGTTGATACAAACTGGTCGCTAGTGGGTGCGCAAGAAGGATAATAGAAATTCGTAGTTAAAATACAGGCATAAATCGTTAGTGGGTTGGCATCTCTGCCCTCTATTCACACACACACACTCCTCACGTCTCGCACACTGTCTCACGTCGCGCTCGCGTCTCGAGGCTCGCGGCCTCACTCTTGCTATGCTTGTAGAAGTCTCCGATGCGCGCACGGGCCTTCTGCAGCGGCGCCACTCTTAGAAGCTCGCTTCAGCAGCGATGTGCAGCTGAACTTACTAGCAGGTAGCCAGACGCCGGTGAGCAGTTACGCTTTCCTAAAACAACAAGGATGGGATGCGTTAGTATTAGGGCAGGGGGGAAGGGCGAGGAGGAGGCGGGAGGAGGGAGGAGAGGGAGGAGGCGCAGGGAGCGGGGAGGAAGCGCGCGACAGGTAGCCAGCAGACGCCCGGTAGCAGTAAGCGACTTTCCTATAAAAGCAACAAGAATGGGCCGATCGTCAGTAATAGCGGCGGCGGAGGAGGGCGAGTGAGGGAGGAGGGAAGAGGGAGGGACGAGGGGACAGGGAGGTACACATGGTTAGCATTAAGCGAACGTCCTACGAACAACAAAGCACATCATCAGTGTGCGGGCGGCAGCAGCGGACCGGGGGGCAGGCAGACGGACGGCCTCGTATGGTGCAGGGCAGCGGGCAGCAAGGGAGCAGACGGGGGGTCGTATGGTGCAGGGGCGGAGGCAGGGTGGGAGGCAGACGGGGGGTCGTATGGGTGCAGGGGCGAGGCAAGCGGGGTCGTATGGTCAGGGGCGGAGGCAGGGGGGAGGCAGACGTAGGGGCTCGTATGGTCAGGGGCGAGCAGGGGTCGTATGCGTGCAGGGGGCAGCGGCCGCAGGGAAGGGAGGGTAAAGGTAGGCACAGCCGCTAGGCTGGTAGCACGTAACGAGGCTTCCTACCACACAGCAAAACGAGTGGAAATTGTTCAGTGAGGGGTGCGAAGCAGAGGGGAGGGGTGTTGAGGGAGGAGGGGGTAAGCGGTAACAGACTACGCAGAGGCACCAGTAGCAAGCTACGACTTCCTCTAGCGACAATGACAACAGGTGGCGATCATTAGTCATCAACACAGGGACTGGTGGGTGCAGGGCGGCCTGGGAAGACGGTTTACGGTGTGGGAGTGGCGGGGGGGGGCTGTGCAGCGGGAAGGGTTACGGAGCTGTGGGATTGGGGCTGTTGGCAGTGGAAGGGTTTACGGGCGTGTTGGGCGTGGTCGGCTGTGGCAGTGGAAGCGGTTTACGGCTTGCGGACGTTGTGGGGCCCCGGGTGGCGAAGCTGAGCCGGCCGCTCGGCTGTGGCAGTGGAAGGGCCGTTACAGGTGTGGGGAGTGGGGGCTGTGTGGCCAGTGAAGGGTTTTACGGTGTGGCGCGTGGGGGCGCTGTGGCCAGTGAATGGTCCGTTACGCTGCTGGGGATGGGGGCTGTGCCAGTGCGAAGGGTTTAAACGGTGTGGGGGATGGACGGGGCTGTGCCAGGTGCGAAGGGTTTACCGGTTGTGGGGGTGGCGGGCTGTGGCCAGTGGAAGCGGTTTACGGGTGTGGCGGGTGGGGGCTGTGCCAGTGGAAGGTCGTTTACGGTGTGGGGATGGCGGGCTGTGGCCAGTGCGAAGGGCTTTACGGCATGTCGGGCGATGGGGGCTGTAGGCCCCAGTGCGAAGGGTTTACGGGCTGTGGGTGGGGGCTGTGGCCAGTGGAAGCGCGCTTTACGGGTGGGGATGGGGGCTGTCGGCAGTGGAAGGTGTTTACGGTCATGTGGGGGTGGGGGCTTGTGGCCAGCTGCGAAGGTTGTTTACGGATCGCCCAATGTTGGGGGATGGGGGCTGCTGGCCAGTGGTCAAGGGTTTACGGTGGGATGGGGCTGTGGCAGTGAGAAGGGTTACGCGGCCGCAGGCGCGTGTGGGGGTGGGGGCTGTGGCAGTGGAAGGGTTTACGGGATTGTCGTGTTGGCGGATGGGGGCCTGTCGGCAGTGTGGAAGGCCGTTTACGCGTGTGGGGCCATGGGGGCTGTCTGGCAGTGGAAGGGTTTACGGCGCGTGTGGCGGGTGGGCGGCTTGTGGCAGTGGAAGGGTTTACGGCTCCTGTGGATGGGCGCTGTGGCCAGTGGTTACAAGGTGTTTACGTGATGTGCCGGGAT
This sequence comes from Priapulus caudatus, assembly GCF_000485595.1. Taxonomy (NCBI): domain Eukaryota; kingdom Metazoa; phylum Priapulida; class Priapulimorpha; order Priapulimorphida; family Priapulidae; genus Priapulus; species Priapulus caudatus. Next base: position 106,535 of record NW_014577828.1, read on the forward strand.
GCGGGGCTGTCGGCAGCTGGAAGGTTTACGGGTGGGGGTGGGGGCTGTGGCAGTGGAAGGGTTTACGGTGTGGGGATGGGGGCTGTGGCAGTGGAAGGGTTTACGCCGGTGTGGGTGGCGGGCTGTGCAGTGGATAGGCGTTTACGGTGTTGGGGATGGGGGCTGTGGCAGTGAAGGGTTACGGGGTGTGGCGTGGTGGGGACTGTGCAGGGGAAGCTTTACTTGATGGGGCGCTGTGGCCAGCGAGAAGGGTTACAGAGGGGTGTGGGAGTGGGAGGCAGTGCTGCAGCGGAAGGCGTTTAACGGGTGTGGCGGGCGATGGGGGCTGTTTGCCAGTGAAGCGTTACGGTGTGGGGAATGGCGGGCTGCTGGGCAGTGGCGAAGGTGTTTACGGTGTGGGCCCGAAAGTGAGGGGCGACTGTGGGCAGGGGAAGGCAGACAGGTAGTAGAGCTGCATGACAGACTTCATGACAAACGACAGTGTGTCGGATTGTCGGTATAGGGCTTCGCGAGCAGTGGAAAGCGGTGCACGAGGGGGTTCATGGGTGATGGAGCACACCCCCCGCGCGAACGGCATTTCATTCTGAATTCGAACTAATTAATTGTTTAAATCAACTTAATCGAAGCGTTCCTTTTGGGAAAAGTTTTTGAGCCTAATTCGACAATGCGAATCGAAACGTCACGTCAGGACAGCGTGATCGTCGTCACAGCACCGACACTTAAGCGCGACGTCAGCGTCGGACGGTCGTCGCGGAGTCACCGGTGATGAGGTCAAATCAGCAGGTAATCGTGGGGTACACGGCTCGAGCGTCACCACTCACAGTGGTTCCGTGCCATGAACGGTGCTAATGATCGTCTTGGAAATCCCCTGATGAAGTCAAGGCGGTCAGAGTAGGGCCCGAGTTCCATCTCCTCCAGGTTCGTCCGCCGCCATTTACTAGAAAGAAAACGCCATAAAACCTAGACATCCAACCCTAATCGAATACTCGAAGATTTTAATCTGTCTCTCCCCTCTATCTCTCTCTCTCTCTCTTCTTCTCTCTCTCTCTCTCCTTCTCTCTCTCTCTCTCTCTCTCTCTCTCTCTCTCTCTCTCTCTATCTCTCCCTCTCTCTATCTCTCCCTCTCTCTCCCTCCCTCTTTCTCTCTCTCACTCTCTCGCTCTCTCTATCTCTCTGTCTTTCTCTCTCCCTCTCTCCCTCTCTCCCTCCCTCCCCCTCTCTCCCCCTCTATCTCTGTATCTCCAAACAGCGGAGACGACTCCTAACCTCCAGACGACGACGGAAGGCGCGCAAAAAACCCTAATTACGAAATAACCGACATCTCTATAGAGTTCTCCACGCAGATCCGATCGCATCGTCGTTATTAATCAGCGAACAGTTAATTGTTGCAGCGAGAATCAATAACGACGAAAGCTCGCGGTGGCTGACTCGCGGCCGGAGAGTGATCGCGGTCGCATTAACGAGACGAATATCATTGATATGATCATCGCATTAACGAAGATTAAAAATGTTAGTGTGCGAACGAACGAAGTTAGTGAACGAACGAACGAACGAGGTTAGTGAACGAACGAACGAACGAACGAAAACAAAATGCCAAAACAAAAAATTAATAAAAACGAAAAAACACACTCCGTAACGCGAGTGTAGTAAGAACGGGTGTAGTAAGGACGGGTGTAGTAAGAACGGGTGTAGTAAGGAGTGCGGGTGTAGTAAGAACGGGTGTAGTAAGGAGTGCGGGTGTAGTAAGAACGGGTGTAGTAAGGATTAGTGGGTTAGTGCTATCGTTGTTGTTTTTCATTTGTTTTAATTGCTCGATTCGTACAAAGCGAGGCAAACAGAACAACGAGAAGCAAACACGTTTCGCAAAACACGTTTGTTCGCATGCGGTTTATAACGCAGTTTCGTGCACACCTATAACCCATGCCGTCTGTCGGCTGGTGGCGTCGTTCCACGGCTCACTGGCGAGGGAGGAGAGACGGATAGAAACCAGGAAGGGGAAGCAAAGATGTCAAGAGGACGTGAAGAGGTTGAAATTAATAACGAATTGGCGGATGAGGAAGAAAAACACAAACACAAAATCAGCGCAAAGCAACACAGGCTATATATCTTGGCAAGAGAGATAAAGAGAGAGGGGGTGAGTGAGGGCGAGAGAGAGAGAGAGAGAGAGAGAGAGAGAGAGAGAGAGAGAGAGAGA
>NW_014577828.1:108738-114366 GCF_000485595.1 Priapulus caudatus
AGAGAGAGAGAGAGAGAGAGAGAGAGAGAGAGAGAGAGAGAGAGCGAGCGCGAGAGAATAGCGGGGCGGGGTAAGGGGGGGTATGGGCGCCACCAACCCGTGCTACCGCGGCGACACCTGGTGTGCGGCGCGGTTGCTTAGTAGCCACGGCAAACGTCGGTTAGTAAGAACGGAGGCGAACGAAGCGAGCATTTACCAAGACAGCTGCTGCTTGGAACTAGCAGATACTTGTTGGTGTAACCTGGGGGAGAAGAAAACTCAGCAGATAAATACAGCAAGGGGAGGACAGCGAGACCAACGACTGACAGCAGATAGCAGAAGACAGTACGAAGGAGAACGAGGAGTGAGGGGGAGAGACAGAGGGAGAGAGAGGAGGAGAGAGGGCGGGCTGAAGGGGGAGAGACAGAGAGAGAGAGGGCTGAAGGGGGAGAGACAGAGGGAGAGAGATGGGGAGAGACAGAGGGAGAGAGAGGGGGAGAGAGAGGGCTGAAGGGGGAAAGACAGAGAGAGAGAGAGAGAGAGGGCTGAAGGGGGAGAGACAGAGAGAGAGAGAGAGAGATGGCTGAAGGGGCAGAGACAGAGAGAGAGAGAGAGAGAAGGCTGAAGGGGCAGAGACAGAGAGAGAGAGAGAGAGAGAGGGAGAGAGAGATAGAGGAAGGGACACAGGAGTTACAGAGAGAGAGCGAGAGAGAAAGAGAGACAGCAAGAGAGCGAGTGAGAGAGAGCGAGCGACAGAGAGTAAGAGAAAAAGAGAGAGACAGCGAGCGAGAGAGAGAGGGATGAGAGCGTGGGATATGTACAGGTAGGAGGATATCAATAGCATCGGCTGTGACATCCTGCGCTCATGGATGCTCACTGTGTGAGCGCGCGTCTGCCACGACCGCTGAAGCCACGGAGGAGAGCCTGTAAGAGAAACAGTGTGAGCGCATCATACCGATCCTCCGCCGGCGCAGAGGAAACGGAAACGAGAAAAATCCGAGATGCCCGGCGCCCGACTTTTTTTCCGTGGGAAAATTTTTCGCGTTATTCATCTCATTTTCATCTTATTTCTTCTTGTGACGTTACCAAGAATATGAATATATATATATATAATTATTAGTAGTAACATATAGTCGCTCATGGTCACTCATGGTCACCCAACGTCACCCATAGTCACTCACGATCACTCACAGTCAGTTACGTCAACTGACGGTCACTCACCATCACACACGATCACTCAAGGTATATATATATATACATATATATGTTCTATTATAAGTCTGATACTTCCTAGATAGTTCTAAGTGTGCAAAAGAGTAATAACATTTGAGATCACGACAGTAATATTGATATATTTTGACAGTGACAAGTATTTATGACGTGGGTGGCCTCGGGTTATGAAAAGTCAGCTAGGAATGAGAGCTGTTCTCGCTCTGCTTCTCTCCCTCCCTCTCATACTCCTTCTCCCTTTCCCTCGCTTTGCCACTGTTTCTCTCTGCCACACCCATATTTCGCTCCCACTCCCTCTCACTTCCTTAGTCTCTCTCTCTCTCTCACTCTCTCTCTTCTCTCCCTCTCTCACCCTTTCTCCCTCTCTCACTCTACCTCTCTCTCTTCTCTCACTCCATCTCCCTCTCTCTCTTCTCAATTGCGAGAGAAGAGAGAGAGTTGATGATGGGGATGAGAATATGGAGTAATGCGAGAGAGGAAGAAGAAATGCCAAATCGGAAAGGATAGGATGGGAAGGGAGAGAGAGCGGGATACAGCGAAAAAGGATCGTAAAGAGAAAGAGCGAGGCGAGGAAAGTAGCGATAAGAGGAGATAGAGGGAGAGAGAGGACAGTCACACAGAGGATGAGAAATAGAAGAGAAGAAAATGAGAGAGAGAAAGATCGCAGAGTGAGGAGAGAGTGGGAGAGGAGAGAGGATGTATCCTCCGAGAAGTGAGAGAGATGAGGGTGATGAAGAGAGGCTCAGCCATTCGGATATAGTTATATAGATACGACACAGTAAAATAAATCCTATCTAGAGGCAAAGTGATTGAGAGCATGAGCAGTGAGGCTCGAGGATAGACGTGAGATAAGAAGAGAGATGGAGAGAGAGAAGAGAGACAGACGAGACCTGAGACTAGACAGAGAATCGAGCAGAGACCACGAGAGAGAAGAGCAGAGCAGGACGCCGCGGAAGATCGGGGGGCGGACGGGGCGGTAAGGTGGGGGTATAGGGCGCCACCAGACCACGTGCTACCGCGCGCAGGACACCTGGTGTGCGGCTGCGAGTGCTTAGTAGCCACCGGAAAAGTCCGGTTAACTAATGACGGAGCGCGAACGAAGCGGCATTTACCAAAGGACACAGCTGCACTGCCTCTGGAACTAGCACGTACTTTGTTGGATGTAACCTGGGGAGAGCAAGAAAAAATCAGCAGATAAATACAGCGCAGGGGCGACAGTGAGACCCAACGACCTGAACGCAGAATAGCAGAAGGACAGTACAAAAGAGAGAGAGCAGATGACGGCATGGAGAGACAGAGGGACGAGAGAGGGGAGAGAGAGAAGCGGCTCGTGCAATGGTGGAGAGACAGAGAGAGAGGGCGAAGGGGCTGAGCAGACAGAGGGTAGAGAGATGGGGGAGAGACAGAGGGACGAGAGAGGGGGAGAGAGAGGGCTGAAGCGGGGAAGACAGAGAGAGAGAGAGATGACGAGGGCTGAAGGGTCGGGAAGAGACAGAATGAGAGAGGAGATGAGTAATGGCTGATGGGGCGAGACAGACGACGAGGAGAGAGAGAGTGATGGGGGAGGGAATAGAGAAGGGGACGAGGACGTTACTAGAGAGGAGAGGAGAGAGAGACTGAGAGAGGAAGCAAGGCGCACGAGCGATGAGAGAGCAGAGCGACAGTAGGTAAGAGAAAAAAGAAAGAGAGACAGCGGCGAGAGAGAGAGGGATGAGGAGCGAGGATATCTACAGGTAGGAGTGATCATAGATCGGGCTGTGACATCTCGCGACTCATGGATGCTCACTGTGTGAGCGCGTGTCTGCCACGACCAGCTGGAAGCCATGGAGGAGAGCCTGTAAGAGAAACAGTGGTGAGCGCATCAATACCGATCTCGCCGGCGCAGTAAGGAAACGAAAACCACGAGGAAAATCGAGTCATGCCCGGCGCCCGACTTTTTTTTCGTCCGGGACATTTTTCTCACGTCTTCATGCTCATTTTCATTTATTCTTTCTTGTGAGTACAGAAATATGACTATATAATTATGATAATTATTACAGGTAGTAACATATGTATGGATGGATATATTCATGTTATCAGGGAGTGAATATAATAGACTCTATAGATAATTAATAAATATAACAAATAATAATAATGATAATAGCTCTATTATTTTCACTCGCCCTGATATTATTATGATCTCATACCAAGGTCTTCAATACTCTGGCGTTATAACTTAATTGATTTTGCTTATTACCTTATTAATCATCTTCAGCACTTTTCGCTGGTTTAATATATTTTATTATTATAAAATCTGTTATTACGGCATGTGTTATTTTAATATGGATTAGAGGTGTCGCTAGTTTTTGTTGTACGAAGCACAGCGTTCACTAAGCGAGTCGATGAACGTGCTGATTGCGATGCCCGACAGGAGTTACTGGCAGGCCGGCCTACGATTAACATGCGACCGGTTCCCGGCGCACGACGATGTTTCCGGAGACGCCCGGTACTGGGCGCGTCTCGTGGCTGCTGCGCGTGTACACGCTACGTCTATGACATTCCGTTGTCGAAAATGCGGTTGTATTGCAAAAACAGAGAAACAGCGCAGAGGATCGATTTTTGGGGCGTTAGCTTGCGAGCGAATGCACAGGCTTTTGACGTCTGTGAGGGTACACGCACGGAGGTCTTTCACAACCATCCTGGCAACTTTTCAGTCTTACACCCGATCCTGGCACCTTTATCAGTCTTACACCCCGATCCTGGCGCCTTTATCAGGTCTTACACCCCCGATCTGGCACCCTTTATCAGTCTGTACACCCCGTCTGCCTTTATCAGTCTTACAACCACGATCCTGGCACTTTTATTAGTCTTACACCCGTCCTGGCACCTTTATCAGTACGTAACCTTTCCGATCCTGGCGATTTTCAGTTTACACCCCCAGTCTGGCCACCGTTGTATCAGTCTTACCCCGCGATCCTGGCACCTTTATACAGTTTACAGCCCGTTCTGGGCCTTTATCAGTCTTACACCCCGATCTGGCACCTTTTATCAGTTCTTACACACCGATCCCTGGCGCCTTATCATGTCTTACACCCCGGATCCTGGACCGTTTATCAGTCTTACCCCCGATCTGCACCTTTATCAGTCTTACACCCGATCCTGGCGCCTTATTGCAGTCCTTACACCCGATCCTGCACTTTATTCAGTTTAACCCCGATCTGGCGCCTTTATCAGTTTTTTACACCCGACCTGGCACTTTATCAGTCTTACACCTGTCCTGGACCTCTTTATTCAGTCTTACACCCCGGATCTGGCCCTTTATCATCTTACACCCCGATCCTGGCCCTTTACAGTCTTACACCCGATCCTGGGCGCCATTTATCAGTCTTACACCCCGATCCTGGCACCTTTATCAGTCTTACACCCCGATCCTGGCACCTTTATCAGTCTTACACCCCGATCCTGGCACCTTTATCAGTCTTACCCCGCCGTCTGGGCACCATTTATCAGTCTGTAACCCTGATCTGCACCCTTTTATCAGGTCTTACGACCCGATTCCTGGCACCTTTATAGTCATTACACCCCGATCATGGCACTTTATCAGTCTTACACCGATCATGGCACCTTTATTCAGTCTGTACACCCCGATCTGGCCCTTTTATCAGTCTTAGCACAACCCCCCCCCCCCCACCAAACCCCCCCCCCCCCCCCCCCACACACCCCCACCCCCCCCACCCACCCCACACAACAACAAACCGCCACCCCACCCCCCCAACCCCCCAACCCCCCAATCCGATCCTGGACACCTTATATCAGTTTACAACCCCGATCCTGACACGTTTATCAGTCATACACCCCGATCATGGCACCTCTTATTCAGTCTTAACACCCCGATCTGGCGCTTTATTAGTACTTAACACCCCGATTCATGGACTTTATTCAGTCTTACACCCGATACCTGGCGCCTTTATGCAGTCTTAGCACCCGATCCTGCACTTATCAAGTCTGTACACCCCGATCTGGCGCCTTTATCGTCTGTACACCCCAGATCCTGGCACCTTTATCAGTCTTACACCCGATTCCTGGCACGTTTACTCAAGTCTTACACCCCGCATCATGCGCACCGTTTATCAGTCTTTACACCGATCCTGGCGCCTTTATTGAGTCTTACACCCTGATCATGGCACCTTTATTCAGTCTTACACCGATCCTGGCGCCTTTATCAGTCTTACACCCCGATCCTGGCGCCTTTATCAGTCTTCCGCCCCTGCGCCCCGTGCCTTTAATAGTCATAATATTATGCACCCCGCGACCTGTGCTTTTAATGGTTATATGCACCCCGCGCCCGTGCGCTTTGAATATTAGTCATTATTTATGACAACCCCGCGACTGTTGCTTTTAATAGTCTATATGACTCTGCACATCATGCCTTTAATATAG
>NW_014577828.1:114391-120060 GCF_000485595.1 Priapulus caudatus
CTCTCCTCTTTCTCTCTCTTCTCTCCTCCCTCTGTGTCTCTCTTTCTGCCCCCTCTCTCGTCTTCCCCTACTCTCTCTTCTCGCTCTCTCTCTTCTCCCCCTCCTCTCGCTCTCATCTCTCTCTCTCCCCCGTCTTCTCGATCTCTTGCCCCCATCTCTCTCCTTCTGGCACGCTCTCTCTCCCTCTCTCTCTCAAAGGAGGCCGACCCACGCTGCTGCTACTCACGTATTGTAGGAACATGTGTAGCTCGGGATGAGACTTGGGATCGTTCGTCGCCTCGAACAACGGCTGAAAGATGTTCGCAAGGATCTGTTCGAAGTTCTCGACCAGCTTGTTGGACTTGTAGATGTCACTGTTGATGCAAAAGATTAATATAAATGTTGCAGCCTAACGAAATGTGTGGTTGGTTCGGCACGGCAATATGAGATGAACCGTAATATGTTGTATTGATTGCGTACGTGTATAGTGTATGTGTACGTGTATATGTATGTGTACGTGTATAATGTATGTGTTAGGTATAGTGGGTGTATATGTATGTGTAGCGTGTATATGTATGGTGTATGTGTTACGCTGTATAAGTGTACATGGATATGTATATGTAACGTTGTAGCATGTATGTGCTTACATGTAGCAGGTGTAGCCATGTATATGTGACATGTATATGTACATGTATATGTATATGTATATGGTATATGTACAGGCCCGTAGGCCAGCTTTTATATTGGGGGGGTTCGTTTTTTTCAATGTTGGCAATGTTGCTGGCAGGGGCGTGTACAGGATTTGTTACCAGGGTGGGTCATACACGTAACCGCCAAAGTTTGCGAAGACTGCGAAGGGGGGTCTGGGCGGGCGCCTCCCCAGAATTTTTAAAGATTAGAGCCCCATGCCGATGCGTTTTCTGGGCGCGAACATAAGCGGCGGGGTTCGGACTCCCTGGACCCCCCCTGTACACGCCCCTGGCTCGGGCGCAAAGCGGACCCAGGCCGAGGCGAGCAAGCGACGAGCGGGGGAGGGTGTGGAGGGGGGTGTTGCACTGTTCCCGGCTCGCCGCACGATTGCGAGATTTGTGCAATTATTACTTGAATTTGATGGTGAAATTCTTGCAAATTTTCAAAAAAAAAAAGTTTCTTTGCTTGGGGGGGGGGCTCGGGGGGGTTCGTGTCGAACACCCCCGAACCCCCCTAGCTACGGGCCTGTATTGTAGTGTAATGTATGGTGTATGTGTATATGTATTGTGTACGTGTATATGTGGATCGTGTTATGTGTACGTGTATACTGTATGGTGCTACGTGTATATGTATGTGTACGTGTATATGTATGTGTACGTGTATAGATGTAATGTTATGTGTATAGTGTATGTGTAGCGTGTATATGTATGGTGTACGTGATGTGTATGTGTATGTGTATGTGTATGTGTACGTGTATATGTATGTGTACGTGTATCTGTATGCTGTACGTGTATGTGTATGTATGTACGTGTACGTGTATATGTATGCTGTACGTGTATGTGTATATGTACGATGTAAGTAATGTAATGTGTACGTGTATATGTATGGTGTATATGTATGTGTATATGTATGCTGTACGTGTAATATGTATGTGTATCATGTATATAGTAGTGTGTAATGTGTACGTGTATGTGTATTGTGTAGTGTATGGTGTATGTGTACGTCTGTATATGTAGCGTGTAAATCATGTATGTGTATGATGTATGTGTATATGTATGTGTACGTGTACTATGTATGTGTGTATCATGTATGTGTACATGTATTGTGTTAGTGCTATACGATGTATTTGTGTATATGTATGTGTATATGTATGTGTACGTGGTAATATGTTGTGTACGCTGTATATGTATAGTGTTGTGTACGTGTATGGTGTATGTGTACGTGTATGTGTATGTGTACGTGTATAGTGTATTGGTAGTGTTACGTGTATGTGTATGGTGTACGTGTATGTGTATGTGTACGTGTATAGTGTATGTGTACGTGTATAGTATGTGTACGTGTATTATGTATGTGTATGTGTACGTGTATGTGTAAGTGTTGTACGTGTGATATGTTATTGTACGTGTATATGTATGTTGTACGTGTTATGTATGTGTATATGTAGTTGTATATGTATGCTGTGACGTGTATATGTATGTGTACATGTATACTGTATGTGTATGTGTAGTGTATGTGGTATGTGTACGTGTATGTGTATGTGTACGTGCTTATTATGTATGGGTGTATGTGTACGTGTATGTTATGTGTACGTTGTATGTGTATGTGTATGTGTATGTGTACTGTATATGTATATGTACGTGTATATGTATGTGTACGTGTATATGTATGTGTACGTGTATATGTATGTGTACGTGTATATGTAGTGGGCTGTACGTGTATATGTATTGTGCTACGTGATATGTATGTGTATATGTAATTGTAGTATATGTACGCGTATATGATTGTGTAATGTGTATGTGTATGTGTTACGTGTAATATGATATGTACGTGTATATGTATGTTGTAGCGTGTATATGTATGTGTACGTGTATATGTATGTGTACGTGTTATGTATGTGTATGTTATGTGTGTATGCGTTGGTATGTGTTAGTGGTTTGTACTGTGTAGTGTTATGTATTGTATGTGTACGTGTAATGTATGTATGATATATGTGTACGTGTATATGTAGGTATTGTTGTTGTACGTGTATATGTATGTGTACGTGTATATGTATGTGTCCGTGTATATTGTATGTGTATGTAGTAGTTATTCGTATATGTATGTGTACTGTATGTATTTTACGTGTATGTGTTACTAATATTAGTCATAATATTATGCACCCCGCGACCTGTGCTTTTAATGGTTATATGCACCCCGCGACCTGTGCTTTTAATGGTTATATGCACCCCGCGCCCTGTGCCTGTAATAGTCATATGCGCTCCTTTAACCGTCTTCGGTATTTCAAAATTTTCCACGTGCAAACGACAACGGATATTTCTCTGCGGCCAAAAGCGCATAATAGTAGATGTGTCAAGAGAAAACCGCACTCGCGTCGAGAAGAAAAAACGCGCACGAAGAATTGAAGACGAATTTACATTCCTTTGCGGCGAGAAAAAGCCACCCAATACCCGAGCGACTCGCGCGTTGCCATGACGACGTCATCCCTCGACGAAGTAGGATGAAAAAAATGCTAAAAGACAGACAAGTTTTTTATTTTCTAAGCGTTAAAACTATAAAAAACTATAAATTTTCTATTCATAAACTTCGATAAGAATCTTCGCCATGTTCTTCATCCTGTAGCCAACACAGCACTGAGACTGGCAGAGGGTACTAATGGGGTACTGCCCCCACACCCCACCCAAACCCTCACTTCTCAGTATATATCTTCATTACCCACTAGGTTTTGTTAACGAAACTTCCTAAACGAGCCGCAGACCAACTTGCCTACAAATCCGTTCGAAAACCGACATAAAAACAAAATTTAACGACATAATAAACCAGGCGTTCTCACCCTATGCTAACGCAAACGTCGTTTAGAGAATCGTGAATCGCGCCAGAATAAAAATCGCGACCGACGGTGAGAAAAAAATCGCCTTTCACTCGCTTTCAGTGAAACGGTCGCTTCACCCCCCCATGCTAGACACAAACCCCAATCGAATATATATATATATAATTATTAGTAGTAACATATGTATGGATATATTCATGTTATCAGGAGTGAATCATAATAGATCTATAGATAATAATAATAATAATAATAATAATAATAATAGCTCTATTATTATTCACTCGTGATATTATTATGATCTCATACCCAAGTATTCATACTCGGCGTTATCAACTTAATTGATTTTCTTAATTACCATTATTAATCATTTCAACACATTTTCCTGTTTAATATCGATTTTATTATTATAAATCTGTTATTAGGGCATGTGTATTTTAATAGGATTAGGGTGGTCGCTAGTTTTGTTGTACGAGCACAGCGTTGGACTAAGCCGAGTGAGAACGTGCTGATCTGCATGCGACAGGAGTTACTGCATGCCGCATACGATTACGCGACCGGTCACCCGGCGCACGACGATGTTTCGGAAACGCCCGGTAACCTGGCACGTGTGGCTGCGCCGCGTGTACACGTACGTTATGACATTGTTGTCGACATGCGGTTGTATTGCAAAAACGAGAAACAGCGCAGAGCGAATCGAATGGGGCGTAGCTGTACCGAAATGCACAGGGACTTTTGACGTCCTGGGAGGGTACACCACGGGAAGGTCTTTCACACCCCGATCCTGGCGCCTTTATCAGTCTTACACCCCCTCGCTCTCGCTCTCTTAATCTTTCTCGTCCTTCTCGCTCTCGCTCATCTCACTCTTTCTCGTTCTCGGCTCTCGCTTCTCCTCTCTTTCTTCGTCTCTCGCTCTCGTCGTCTCCTCTTTCTGTGTCTCTGCGACTCCGCTTCTTCAACATCTTCTTCCGTCTCTCGCTCTCGCTCTCTCATCGTTCTTCCGTCTCTCGCTCTCGCTCTCTTAAAAGTCTTTCTTCGTCTCTCGCTCTCGTTTCTCCATCTTTCTTCGTCTCTCCCTCTTTCTTCGTCTCTCACTCTTTCTTCGTCTCTCAGATCTTTCTTCGTCCTCCCTCTTTCTTCGTCCTATAACACAATCGCTGGCCTCATGGATCTCGGGTTACTCAGACGTATATTAACAAAACAGGTGCCCCTTAGTATCCTTTGTAAACTGGGATAAGGGCAAACGATTCGGGGGCTCAGACTTGCGATTAAAGGGTGCCATTATCGGGGTTTGGTTTACAGACTTGGAAAAGGTGCATTGATCGGGTTGCTAAGAGACTGATTAAAGGTTCCAGGACGGGGGTTGGAAGACATTAAAGGTGCCAGGATTCGGTTGTTAAGACTGATGAATAGGTGCCAGATTCGGGTGTACGACACTGAAAAGCGCCAGGAGCGGGTGTATAGACTTGATAAAGGTGCCAGATCGGTTGGAAAGACTGATAAGTCCAGGATCGGGGTGTAAGACTGATACAAGGCCCAGGATCGGCGGTGTATAACTGATAAAGGGGGCAGCGATCTGGTTGTAAGACTGATAAAGGGGCTCAGATCGGGTGAATGACTGATAAACGGGGCCAGGATCGGGGATAAACTGATAAAGTGCCAGGATCGGGTGTAAGAATGATAGAAGAGGCGCCCAGGATCGGGTGTAAACGATAAGAGGTGCCAGATCGGGTGTAAGAACTATAAATAGGCGCCAGATCGGGGGATTAAAACTGATAAAGTTGCCAGGAATCGGGTGTAAGACTGATAAAGGTACGCAGGATCGGCGTGTAAGTACTGAATAAAGGCGCCAGATCGGTGTGTAAAGACTGATAAAAGGTGCCAGATCGGGTGTAAACTGAGATAAATGCGCCAGCTCCGGTGTAAAGGACCGATAAAAGGTGCCAGATCGGGGTTTAAGACCACTGCGATAAAACCGCGTGCTCAGGATCGGTGTAAGACTGATAAATGCGCCCCAGATCGGGTGTAAACGATAAGTCCAGGATCGGGTGTAAGACTGATAAAGGTGCCAGGATCGGGGTGTAGACTGATAAAGGTGCCAGGATCGGGGTGTAAGACTGATAAAGGTGCCAGGATCGGGGTGTCGTAAGACTGATAATACGGCGCCGAAGGATCC
>NW_014577828.1:124053-125243 GCF_000485595.1 Priapulus caudatus
CGGGGCGTGTGTGTGTCTTGTCTGCATGAAGGCACGGGGCGTGTGTGTGTCTTGTCTGCATGAAGCCACGGGGCGTGTGTGTGTGTCTTGTCTGCATGAAGGCACGGGGCGTGTGTGTGTCTTGTCTGCATGAAGGCACGGGGCGTGGCACCGCGTGCTGTGTATTGTCTGCATGTAGTTTACACGAACGTAGCAGCAGATGACGGTAGCAAGACACTTTTCTTTTCTTTTTTGGGGTGGTTTGCTGCATTCACCTGTGTAGCTGTGTAGCTGTGGTTTCCCGACTACAGTATTGTCTGTCTATCAATGTCCGACATCGTTGCCTCATCGCTGTCGGCCGTATGGAAGTCTACTCTGGGAAGGTACGTTAGAGATAAGTAGTGTTAGAGATAAGTTGTTGCTTGGTGAGGAGTGGAGTTCCGTTCGACTTTCTACCGCCCAGGTTTGCCCCCACAAGGCTCCAACGCGACTCTCCCAACCTCAACGCACCCCGTGCTCCCCTTCCCCTCCCCATTGCTCCAATGCTGTTCCCCACGCTCTCGTTCACCCTACCTTAACGTAGCAGCAGATTACATAGATGACAGTAGCAAGACACTTGGGTTTGCTGCATTCACCTGCGTAGCTGTGTAGCTGTCGTTTCCAGACTACAGAATTGTCTGTCTATCTGTCTATCGTTGTCCGAAACCGTTACCTAATCACTGTCATCCGTTTGCTCTGGGAAGGTAGGTTAGAGATAGGTAGTGTGGTTGTTGCTTGATGGCTAGTGGATTTACGTGGTATTGCACGACTTACTACCGTCTGGGGTTTGCCCCCCAAGGCTCCAACGCGACTCTCCCAACCTCAATGCTCCCCTTCCCCTCCCCATTGCTCCAATGCTGTTCCCCACGCTCTCGCTCACCCTCCCCTTAACGCACCCCTCCCGCTCCCCTGTCCCCGGTTGCTTCCCCTCCATTTCCTCACGCTCTCCTACCCCTCCTCCCGTTATTCACCATCCCCTCCTCTGCCGCGCACTCATCGAGCGTGCTATCGTGGTCGTAGTACTTCCCCTTACCTCTCCTCCCCTCCCCTCCCCTCCCCATCCTCTCTCTCTCTCCCCCTTCTCCCTCCCCCTCCACACTCACCTAGCGTGCTATCGTGGCCGTAGTACTTCCTCTTACCTCTCCTCCTCCTGCTCCTCCCCTCCCCTCCCC
>NW_014577828.1:126203-126775 GCF_000485595.1 Priapulus caudatus
CCTCCCTCTCTCTCTCTCTCTCTCTACCACCCCTCCCTCTCCCTCTCTCTCTCCCTCTCACTCACCCTCCTCTCTCTATCTTCAACAGAAGCCGTTCGTCGCTCACGGATCGTTTGAGGATCACAAACACGCGAGCACGGCCCTCGTCACCGCGCTGCATCTCCCCCCCTCCCCCCCCTCTCCCCCTCTCTCTCTCCCTCCTCTCCCTCCCCTCCCCTCACTCACCTAGCGTGCTCTTGTGGCTGTGGGTCTTCGAGGCTCCCTCGCTGTGTATGCGCGCCATGTCCTCCTCGCTGCCGCTGTCCAGCGCCTGCAGGTGTCGCGAGGTCGTCGAGGGAAAGGTGTGCATCGCATCGCGGGTGTACCGCTCCCGCAGACGCAGCGCGGTGACGAGGGCCGTGCTCGCGTGTTTGTGATCCTCAAACGATCCGTGAGCGACGAACGGCTTCTGTTGAAGATGAGAGAGAGAGGGAGAGGGAGAGAGAGAGGGGAGGGGGAGGTAGAGGAGGGGGAGAGGAGAGGTAGAGAGGGGGAGAGGGGAGGTAGAGAGAGGGAGAGGAGGGAGAGAGAGA
>NW_014577828.1:127905-129579 GCF_000485595.1 Priapulus caudatus
GTGTGTGTGTGTGTGTGTGTGTGTGTGTGTGTGTGTGTGTGCATGTGTGTGCGCGCGCGCGCGTGTACGTGTATGTGCGTGCGTGCGTGCGTGCGTGTCTGCGTGCATGCGGGCGTGCATGTGTGCGTGCGTGCGCGCGTGCGTGCGTGCGTGCGTGCGTGCATGCGTGCGTGCGTGTCTGCGCGTGCGTGTGTGTGTGTGTGTGCGCGCGTGCGTGCATGTGTGTGTGTGTGTGTGCGTGCGTGCGTGGGTCGGTACGTCTCCTAGCTGTCCTAGATCCGAGTGTGGGGCTGGCCCCCGATCTGTGTCTAGCGGGATAGCGGGGCCTGGACCGGAACTATACAAGCGCTATCAGGTTTCTATGTGCACGTGGAGTTTGAGAATTACGCGGCAAATATAGGTGCAGCAGCCACGGTCCTAGTTAACCACATATGTGTGCTTACAGTATGTATATGTGATAAATATATATAGTGTTACTGCATATTTGCAAATACATAAAAAGTATATATAGCATATAGTATAGGGACAAATAGTATATATGTTGGAAATGTGTGGATATAGTGGGATAACTGCAGAAAAGGAATATATGGGAAAATACACACAGGAGTATATTTCTGCTGTAGCGGGAGCGAATGAGCTATACACACCGCTAGAGGTAGTTAAATGCAGAATACGGTAAGAGGCACAGTGAAGGCCCTATATTGCCAAATATGTGGTTATAGTAGGTTTACTGCAGAATAGGTATAAATAGAATAAGCGTAAATATAAATGCAGTGAAGGCCCTATAGAAATAAAATATATATGACTATATATTTCAGAAGAAGTCTTAGATGCAAATATAGGCACGGTTACGACCTTAAAGCAATGAAATATATTACTACAGTAGGTTTACTGCGTAATGGGTAAAGAAATAAGCGCAAATATAAGTACAATAAAGGTCCTATAGCAATGAAATATGTGGGTAAGCCTATATAGTAGGTTAATTTGCTGCGGAATAGGTAAATAATTATTTAAGTGTAAATATATAGGCATAGTGACGGCCCTAAAGCGATGAAATATATGACTATAGCAGGTTTACTACGGAATACACATCGATATATGAGTTAGAAAAGCTATTAGAAAGTACATTTTTGATTAGGTTTCCCTACTTTCCAGGACCGTAGACTGTGCAAATTTCTCAGTGGCAGATCCAGGATTTCAGGGAGGGGGTAAGAACTAGGTGGGGGTCTGGGGGTCCTCCCACAGAAAATTTTGAAAATGTAGATCGCAGGAGATGGTATTTGAGGCACTTTTGAGTACATGTACAGCCTTCACTCTGACTACGACAATTCTCTTTTAGTAGAACTTTTTGTTTTGCTCCAAAATCTAGGGGGAACAGCTGCCCCCCTTGCCCCCCGCAGGCTACGGCCCTGCTTTCGATGTAGACAACTCCTTTGCGTGTCACAGAAACACTTTGGATTTTGTTCAACTAAAACAACATGCGCCATTTCTACATGCCAGCCAAATAATATACATACATGATATATTGAGAAATACATAAATAGATTGATAGATAGATAGATAGATAGATAGATACATACATACATACATAGATAGAAAAATAAATAAATAAATAAATAGATAGATAGATAGATAGATAGATAGATACACAGATAGATAGATAGATAGATACAC
>NW_014577828.1:129604-133781 GCF_000485595.1 Priapulus caudatus
CCTAAATCTTCCACTGATCACCTATCCTGATGGTGAGGATTGGTGTAGAGATCTTCAATCTGATCAGGCCTAGTCGCTCTTGTACTCTAAGAGGAGGTGGTGGAGGTAACATAATAGCGTTATTGTGGTGGCCTGTGGCATATTGCTTAAACACCAATCTCTAGAACTACATGTAATTTAAGTAATGGCATATACATGTTAACTAGTGTCATGAAACGTTTTGCACAAGACCATGTCAAGACGACAACAACGTAACGACAGCGTGCGACGACAACATCAAACAAACGTTAATGTCACAGAACCATCTATAATGCATAAACACATCTAATAGAGGGATATTCATAGGCGCTGCTTATTACTTGAATGTCTATGTACATGGTATACAAAATATCAGGCACATATCGTGACACATTGTGGCAAACGTGCGAAGATATATCATCACGAACATAACGTATGGTTGTTTTACAAAATGTGCAATACAAATTATCAGCAGCTAACTATAGGCTTAGCATAGGCAAACTATAACGTTCATACTTCCAGTTCCTTTCAAACTATTTATGCTCGGCCGGACTGGAGCAATGTCAATTGAAACCGTTCAATTCAGTTAGGACTAGGAGAAAGTCACTTGCTCTCAGCATACAGCGCACTGCTCCCAAGGTAGAGGGATGAAGCGATTACAGGTACTACGCAGTCAAACGTTCATTAGCGATGTAGGGATGCAGTCACTTGGCACTCCGTCCCGTGTACTGTGCTCGGCGGCGGAAGTCTCAATCATGGAGGGCTTATTCACCAGGCGTAGGCGAGTGGGAGTGATGTCTTGAAGAGAGAGTCTGATGCCACTCTGCACGTCGCAGTGCTTGGTTCAGCGATGCCCAAACCAAAGATTGGGTATGGGTGGACTACTGCTGCTCGCCAATACTGCACGGTCCTGCCTAGCTTGCGTGCTGGCTTGTTATTTACGATCAGCTGATTACCGGGGAGAACAGAAGGAATTCTGGCGGGCTGGTCATCGCAGCGGCGCATTTCTGCTCACTTTACCATGTCCTCCAGCATGAATCCGTTTCCAGATGCTGGGACTAAATTGGCTGTTAATTCACTACAGCGCCGCTGGCGCAGAGCCCGATGTTTCAATATCGGTTTTGTTGTGGAGTATATGCAAGAGAGAAAGCCTATATGATCGTTAATGAACTGCTTTATTGGCAAACATGCTGTTACGATCAGCATGCTGCTCTGAGGTCTCCGTGACCCTGGCGCCATCTGTCGTTACCGAACATTACAACATTGTAAGTGTTGTATTAAAGGAAGACTTACGTCACTGAATTTTCCATGGTAAGAATTGTAAAAAAAAATGGCATTTTTTACATTAAAGTAAGAACTACGTTACTAAATATAACCTCAAGACCTCACGAGCTGCTAAAAACGTTACGTTTGGTTAAATTTGCAAAAATCTAGACGATTTGGTATTTCTGTTTTGTTAACACTATTTCCGCCATACTGTTCAGATAGCTGGCGTCTCTCTGTTATTACGCCCTGGCAAATTAGGCATATAAGAAGGGTATAATAAGCATGGAAAGTAACAGAAAACGACTAATTTGTTATTATATAAGCTCACATTTTATTTTGTACAAGATAAACACAAATTACTTACTTGATTAGTGGGCTGAAGGAATTGTGCGCTAATCTGTTAACGATGTACACAAGAGTAGTTGTCAACAAGAAATTAAGGAATTTGATCCGGGATTGGAAAAGTTTTCGTGATAGTGATATTAAGATAAAAAAGGAGAGGAAAACACCCGTCTTTTAAAGAAATCAGCGCCGGTGAAAAGTCAAATACACGCCCTTTTTTTAAATTCTTGGGTCCGGGATTTTGTTCGGCGCGAAAATCCCCCGCTTTACTGGAGATTTTGGGACAGCGCTGGCGTCCAATTCCGACTGCCTCGGAGGGGGGGGGGGGCGGGCTGTGTGAACTATACTAAACGGAACGGTGAGCGGGTACTGATGCGCCTCACGTCGCAGTGTAAATCGGATTTATTCTCATATTCTAAGCGATAGATGGCGGCTACGGTACAATACAGAATGACAGACTGGGAATATGTGATAATATATATATAGGACCCAATAGAGACTAGGACTGATTTGTATTATAGAGATAATGCTTTGATATGCAGATTATTTATATAACATATAGAGTGCCCATAATGCGTCCTGCATGCGTGCGAATCTGGTGCACGAGCAGCATTTGAGGAGCGTTTCAAATAAAATATAATGCTAAATAATATAGGCCATGCTAATAATATTATTTATGATGTCTCATGTGCAGGCGGCAGCGCAGCGTTTGTTGCAGATCAGAGCATTTTGGTACGGCATTACAGAGAAGATTGTCGAAATAATAGGTGAAAGAGAGTATAGAGGATTAAGACTTTGGTAGTAAAAATAGATTCGTATTTATTTAGCATTATACTTGTTATTGAAGGACGGGAGGGCTTCAAAGTGCTGTGTCTGGTCACGTTAGATAAAAAACCCAGACTTGAGGCATCTGCTTTTCCGTTAGCGCGACGTCTTATCTGGACGCGTGCGCAGCGTAAAACTCCGAAGCGTTCCTAAATCGCAAGAAAACGAGACGAGAAACGAGAAATATGTCGACATGTGTCAAGTGTGTCGAAGCTGCCGCGTCGCTGAGGTATGTTCTCCATTATCGGTTTTTTTCTAAGCAGCAGGGTGCTGACGAACGAGTTAGGGAAACTCGTCGGTTTAGCACGAAAGAGAATAGAGAGCAGAAAGAATATGGAAGAATATCTAATCTCGTGCTATCGTATGCTATCTAGTCTATCTATATAATATAGTATATATATAATATATATATATATATATATAATTATATCTATCTATCTTATCTATATATACTATTCTATCTATCTATATGTCTTTAATCTGTCTATCTAATCTATCTATCATTCTATGTAAGACTAATCTTTACGAGGTTACAAAGTATGCTACTATTAATCATGCTCTCATTAAGTATGCTCCTATTAGTATTAAGTATGCGTCCTAACGAATAACTTCGAATTACATGATTAAAGTGTCTACGTCACGAATTTCCTGAAATTTATAGTTGAAACCTTATTTTTGTAATTTTTTTACATCAAAAATTAGTACTAACGTTACTAAATATATCCTAAAGCTCTCACCTGATATAAATGTTTTTACGTTGGTTAAATTTGCAAAAATCTTGACGATTTGAATTAGTGTTACCTAACACTATTTACACAATACTGGCGTCACTCGGTTGCTGCACTGGTTGGTGTGGTCGATGTCATCGTGATTTGTGTATGGTGCACAAAGTGGTGCCCAAAGAGTTTCTGTTTTGATTTGTGTTAGCTATATAGAATATAGAATATAGGAAAAATAAATAATATATGTTCATGTGTATTATGTTTGAAAAATTATTATTAAAACTGCGAAATGTTATTTGTGTTTTTTTTAATTTCTGAAAACAAAAATGTTTGTGACACCCGTCTTTGCGCTGTATCAACTAAACGATAAGCAGACGATAAGCTATGGCAGGCCGACCAGTTGAGTTCAGTGCATCGCAAAGAAAACGTAGGAGAACAGAGCAGAGATTAGGTTGTATAAGAAACAAAGGTTTCAGAGACACTATTGGCAAGCAATTAACGCGATGGAATGATGTAAAATGCACGTTGGGAGTTCAAAGTGATGAAGATTTTGCAATGATATTGCTGGACACGTAAGTTCCTACGTAATACTGGTGACACTGTACTACCACTGACTGTACTACTACTACTACTAGTACTAGCAGGAGTAAGATAATATAGGTTAGATTAGGTAACTTAATAAACTTATGTAATTAACGCGGTAATTAACTTAGTCCTATAATATATTATCTTACTCATGGTAGTACTAGTACTACTACTCTAGTCTCTACTCTACTCTACTCTAGACTCTACTCTACTCTACTCTAGTCTCTACTCTACTCTACTCTACTCTACTCTAGACTCTACTCTAGTACTCTACTCTACTCTAGTCTCTAGTACTCTACTCTAGTCTCTACTAGTACTAGTACTAGACTCTACTCTAGACTCTACTCTACTACTAGACTCTACTCTAGTCTCTAGTACTCTACTCTAGTCTCTACTAGTACTAGTACTAGTACTACTCT
>NW_014577828.1:137784-139011 GCF_000485595.1 Priapulus caudatus
CCAGCGGGAAAAAATTTCACTTAAAAATATAGAAACCATAACCATGACAGAATCACACAATTTATGGTTGTGCTTTAGTGAATGTTGGGCTGTTAATTTCTCATTTCTTCTAAAGGCCAATTTATTGTGTTACGCAATTTAGGGGTCCGTTTCAGTGTCTTACGTCATTTAGGGGTAAGATTTACATTATCAAGATTACGCCAATAAGGGGTGAAATTTGATAACGCTGAATACGCCATTTAGGGTCCAATTATGAGATGCTTTGACGAGCATGAGTACCAAGTAATATCACTGAACTAAGTTACCATCACAGTGTTGTAGATATTCTGTATAACGTATAATGTATGTTATAATATAATGTAATGTACATATGTGTTTCTGAAAATAAAAGACATTATAAAAAATTAAAAAATTAAAATAAAGTAATATCCTGAGTGCCCCCACCCCCCGGGTAATAAACTCGTATCAAACACATAATAAAACAACATCCAAGAGTCCGAATAACGTCGCTGCTCCACTTTATTTTGTTCGATTCGTGGCGAATAATAGAAAAAAACATCTTCAACCTTCTTCATATATACGAAAACAGCAGCGAAACAAAACGAAAAGGGTCATCTAACGCATAGAAATAGATAGACAACAAATAGTTGTCTATCTATTTCTATGATCGAACGCGCTACTGCCGCTGCTAACGCCATCTACCGGGAACTTCGGACACCATTTTAAGCGCACGAAAAAAATCACTAACTCGTTTTTTTCTATCCGCCGTTGTTTTTGACGCGGTCCGCGACCGTTACTATGGTGATACATAACACATTCACCGATATCTTTCGCCGAACCGCACCGACTGAGTATTTCACCTCGCATCGCGAATTCATCACTTGGACACAAGATGTGGCGACGCGCGGTAGACGATGAGATTGAGATGAGATAAGAAGAAGACACTCAGAGAACCCTGCCTCCTCTCTCTCGCTCTCTCTTACTCTGTCTCTCGTTGTCTCTGTCTCTCACTCTCTGTCTGTCTGTCTCTCTCTCTCTCTGCTCTCCCTCTCCCTCTCCCTCTCCCTCTCCCTCTCCTCTCCCTCTCCCCTCTCCCTCTCCCTCTCCCTCTCCCTCCCCTCTCCTCTCCTCTCTCCCTCTCCCTCTCCCTCTTCCCTCTCCCTCTCCTCTCCTCTCCCTCTCCCTCTCCCTCTCCCTCTCCTCTCCCTCTCCCTCTCCCTCCTCCTC
>NW_014577828.1:139980-141492 GCF_000485595.1 Priapulus caudatus
CCCTCCCTCCCTCCCTCCCTCCCTCTCGCTCTCTCTCTTTCCATCTTCCTCTCCGTCTCTCTTCCTCTCTTTCTCTCTCTATGCCACCGTCTACCGCCGCAATATTCATCGTTTAAGAGTTAATATTTTACACGCGCGCGCGCAAACAAACAATAAGAATAATAACAAACAAACAAAACAATCGTCGACGACAACAGAGGCTTCGTTGAATTAAGTTTCCGCCGCCAAGGTCAGTTCAAGGTCACTGTTATTTCACCGACGGAGGGGCAGTGAGAACCCACGTTAAGTATCTTTGCTTCTTCTTCTTCATCTTCATCTCATTCTTCTTCTTCTTCTTCGTTGAATGAAGTTTCCCCCGAGTCACCGCCGCCAAGGTCAGTTCAAGGTCACTACGAGGTCACTGCGAGGTCACCGACGGAGGAGACACGAGAACCACCGTTAAGTATCTTCGCTTCTTCTTCTTAATCTTCTTCTTCCCAGCAGTAAGAGCATGAGCAAGAGGAGAAGGAGACCTTCTTCCTCTTCTCCTTCTTCTTCTTCTTCCCAGCAGGACCAGGATGAGCAGGAGGAGACCACCTTCTCTCTCTTTCTCCGGCCATCTAGAAGAGAGACCATCTAGTCTCTCCTCGCGCGGTCCTCCTCCCAGCGACTTCTTCCTTACGTGTCGTGGAGGTCCGACGACGACAGGAGGCGCCACCGTCCCCGCCGCGGCGTCCTCGCGTCGTCCGTGTGTTCCGCCGCATCGCTCCCTCGCTCCGTCGGTCCCTCACTCCGCCGCACAGGCGCGCCGTATCACAGTCTCCGTCGGCCGCCGGCCGCCGCCCACGCCCGCGCGCGCCCAGCAGGGGGCGCTAATGAGATTCTTCGCCGGTCGTGCACGCCGGCGACACCTGGCGGCGGCCGACGTCGCAGACGCGCGCTCACCACTTCGATCGATGCGTGCCGACTCTCTCACTCGCTAGGTGGCGCTGTCTCCGCTCGGCAGGGGACGCCGGAAACCGAAACCGATCGGTCGAGCGAACGTTCACTTGTCGCGCCGACTCCAATATTTACAACCGAAGTTTAGTCAGCGAGTATTTTTGCTATTTATTGTTCTCGCTTCAACAGCGCAACTTATTGCATATTGGCAAACGAACGAATAACGTTTATATAAATCGTTAACATCTCTCTCCTAACGAAAACGCGTGACACCTTACTCGTGACGTCACATACATTACTCGTGACGTCACATACATTACTCGTGACGTCACATACATTACTCGTGACGTCATATACATTACTCGTGACGTAACATACATTACTCGTGACGTAATATACATAACTCGTGACGTAATATACATAACTCGCGATTCAGATCTAAGTCTGTAGACGAGAATAACTAATAAACTGGTAAAGTGCGTGGATACGGCGGCACGCAGACACGCACGCACGCACACACACACACACACACACACACACGCACGCACGCACACACACACACACACATACACACAAACACACGCAACCGTGAAT
>NW_014577828.1:142746-145745 GCF_000485595.1 Priapulus caudatus
ATGTATGTATGTATGTATGATTGTATGTATGTATGTATGTATGTATGTATGTATGTATGTATGTATGTATGTATGTATGTATGTATGTATGTATGTATGTATGTATGTATGTATGTATGTATGTATGTATGTATGTATGTATGTATGTATGTATGTATGTATGTATGTATATACATGTATATATGTATATACATGTATATATGTATATATATATGTAAATGTATATATTATATATATATATCTTTATTAGATATATTATATAAACCTGTACAATTGAGTTTGGTTTGCATGTGTGTGTATCGATCTATGTATGTTCTCTGTAGCCACGCTGGCTGCGTGCACGCATGCGCAGAACAGTGTAGTCATCATCAACACAGTATGTCCGACGGCTGGAGTAACTATCCTATGACGTAGCACGCAGGTCTCCTGTTGTTCAACCTTCCTTGATGAAGCCGACGCACGCACGCACGCACGCGCAAACACGCACGCACGCACGCGCAAACACGCACGCACGCACGCACGCACGCACGCACGCACGCACGTACGCACGCACGCACGCGCACACTAACCACCGTATGTGAAATGTTAACAAAATTGCTCAACCAATGACAAGCAATATCACGAGAAGAAAATGTCGAAAATGTGTGCAGGGGGGGGGGGCCACTAATGAAAAGTGCAGATATTAGACTGTCGTTAGACCGCTATCGGAGCAAGGCCACCAGTAATGTTAAACAGCAAACGGTGCCAGTCTAAACGTTAGTCTGCCAACAAGTAAGAATGATCAGCACAGAGAGAGAGAATCGGTGCAAAATATATCACCACCAGAGTGCACCACCAGTTAGTCCTTGACGACGTTCGCTTGTTAGTCTTGCCTCGCCAGTGTCAGTCGGGTTGCTATTCCCAGGTCATGCGACCCGTTGCGAGAGCCAATCGGGTTGCTAGTCCTAGGTCATGTGACCGGTGTGAGCCAATCAGGTGGGGAGTGTTAGTTTGCAGACGGACCGCTTTATCCCGTGGCTGAATGTTAGAAACAAAGAAGAGAAGAGCTTGGTTAGAAGACAAAGATGACGAAAATTCCACTATGAGAAATACGGGGGAAGCCGGAGAGATGAGAGAGGAGGAGGAGGAGGAGAAAGAGGAAGAGGAAGAGGAAGAGGAGGTGGTGGTGGTGGTGGTGGTGGTGGTGGTGGTGATGGTGGTGGTGGTGGTGGTGGTGTTGGTGTTAGTGACAGGGTGTGGTGTGTGAGTGAGTGAGCGACTAAATCGAAAAGTGACAGTGAGTGAGCGAGCGACTGAATGAAAAAGTGCCAGTGAGTGAGCGAGTGAAAAAGCGACAACGAGTGAGTGAGTGAACAAGTGAGTGCGTGAGTGAGTGAGTGAGCGAGTGAGTGAGCAAGTGAGCGAGCGGGTGAATGAAAAAGTGCCAGTGAGTGAGCGTGTGAGCGAGTTCACGAGCGTGAATGAAAAAGTGACAGAGTGAGTGAGCAGTGCGTGAGCGAGTGAGAGAGTGAGCGACTGAGTGAGTGAGAGTGTGAAAAAGTGACAGTGAGTGAGTGAGTGAGTGAGTGAGTGAGTGAGCAGACAAACAGACAGAGAGACAGACAGAGACAGAGAGAGAGAGAGAGAGAGAGATAGAGAGAGAGAGTGGAATCGGATTAGCTTCGTAATCAGTACAACCAACAACAAAAAAACACAGTGCAAAACAGAAAACACGGGTTGCGGCTGTTACCAAGCTACACGGCGACAACTATGGCGGCTACGGTAACTACATAAATAACCGACAACAAGCGCCCCCTACGCCGCGCGGAACGCCGGCGCCCCCTGCCGCTGCGACGACCGATGCCCGCCGAGGGGCCATCCCGCCGTCGCGACAAACAAGAGGGCATCCGCCGCTCCCGCGTCTCCACCGGTTAGTCGTTAGGCAACAAACGGCGACGGTGCGGTTTTGCGCGCGCGAAGACGTTAGCTTGTTTTGCAGTCCGACGCGGAAAACAATAGAACGTCGCTGCGCGCGCGCTCACCGCTACTCGACCGCTACAGAAGCGCATCTACAACGATCAATGTAGGATCGATTATGATCGATTGGTTATTGATTATCGATTATCGGCAGTTGCTCCCGATCGAAAGAACGCGGGAAAATACGCAAAGGAAAGCAGTTTTTCCGGGAACATTCCAAGACCTTTCTAGGATCACAGCCTATTTTCCAGGACTTGAAAACCCACGGAAGAACTTTAAAATTCACTTTAAATTTCACTTTAAAATTCACTTTAAAATTCTTGAACTTTGGGGGTTTTCCCCACACAGGCACAACCTCCAAATTCAAATTTGATTTAGACTTTTCTCGAATCCGAATTCGGACCCGAACTCATCTGACTTCGTCTGCCATTTCGATCGAGGGCACACGGCCGCAAGCGATGCTGTTCGCTTGTTTCTGTACCGTCGGGCGGTCGTCGTAGCAACCACTCGTTCCCCGGCAACGCGGCGGCGGTGTCGTAGCAACGCGCGTCACTGCAAGGCACCATAAAAACCGACACGGAACGCGACATATGTACATAGTTTCGACATTTTATTGCAAAAAAAGAGAGAAAAAGCGCGCGCGCGCCCAAGGCGCGGCGTTCTCTCACAGGTTTTTTTTTTCGACACGCGTTTTTTTCTCTCGCTCTCTTCTCTTATTCTTTCTTTCTTATCGTTTTCGACGCGCGCGAATTTCCAAAATAGTACATAAATCGACTCGTTCCCCAATCCTCCTCGTTATCATCCTTGCTTCTTCAGTTCTTCTTCTTCTTCCTTTCTCCCTCGCGACATCCTCTCGCCTCGTATCTAAATATACACGCCTCGCGCGCTCACACGCGTGTAGCAGAGCAAATATACAGAACACACTCTCGCGGAAAAAAACACACACGGTTCGTCGTAATAATATAAATACACGCGACCGCGGGGGCGCCACCGGGCCGCCGAGACGGCAGCGCCATCTGGCGAGCACCCGTCGCGAAGGCCCG
>NW_014577828.1:146117-148056 GCF_000485595.1 Priapulus caudatus
AACGTTAAAAAATAACGGAGCAATAATAAGATGGCGTCGGAGGAGGAACCGCCGCTGCCGCCGCCGCTGATGCCCTCTGCCGAGGGAACGTCTAAAACAAGAGAGCGGCTATTGACAGCGGCCGGCGGGAACGGCAGGGGGCGCCGGGGTACGACACCTGGACAATGGGGCGGAGGGGTGGTTTCCCCCCCTCCCCCCGGACATCCGCCCACCCTCGACCCACGCCACCGGAAGACGCTCCTTGGAATGTTTACGTTTTTTATGTTTTACAAGTTTTTACACTTTTACAAGTTTTTCGGAAGGGGGGGGGCGATTCGAGAGGCAGGCAGGCGGCCGCGCACCAAGATAAAGCATCTCGAGCCTTTTTTTCCCTCCCTCCCTCCCCCTCCCCTCCCATCCAAATCACCCCCGCCCCTCTCACTCGAAGATTGGATCTTCCGATTGCGGGCGAGCCCTCGAGGCAGTGCGAGGAATGGACGCAACCACCGGGCGCCGGGAGGGGGGAGGTAAGAAGGGAGAGGTAAGCTGCAAGCATTGTCCCCGCCGCGCGTCACGCCTCCCTCTCCGCCAGGCGGGCGGAAAAAACAAGTGGCGCGCAAGTGGTCCCTGGGAAAAAAAACGCGACGGCGCCGCAAACAACATCACAACTAACCTTCGCTCGCGCTTAAGACAGCGTCACAGTTCCCGATATGGGCACTGCCCCGCGCTGGTACGGATGCTCTCTTGTTTGCCCAATATGGCGTCTCTCTCGCTGGGCTTTGGCGGCGGCCGCCGCACCTGGATAATATGTACACGGTTAGCCCCGAACGAGCGTACAGGTATGTCGGCGCCGGCCCTCTCTCGCTCGCGCGCGATTGGTCGGACCCGGAAACCGCTTTTCAAGATGGCGGCTCGCCCGCTCGCGGGGCGGTGCGAGTCGCACACACAAACGTACAAACACGGAAAACACACATGCATTTTGATTATCGGACGCGACGCAGGGCAGCGGCCAATCGCACGCGAGAGACCCGCGGTCACGTGACCCGGCCCCCCGCAGTCCCGCGATTGGCCGCTGCTCGCGCCGCGATACGTCTGTCGACGAATCGGCTCCGTCGGAAAGCGACGGAAGAGCGTTTCGCGCGCGACCTCGCTCTCGCAATAACAACAACAACAACAACAACAACAACAACAATGACAGTGCGTAAACCAACTACGACGGGGAAGAAGACAATACTGGTAATATAAAAAAAAAAAAATTGGTGGATACACAAAAACGTCATCATGCCATAAAAGGCTCCCACATGCAACCAGAGCCACCTAGCGGCCGAATCGGGAAACGACAAGTCGCCCGACCCATGAGTATTTGCACTTTCGCTCGCTCGCAAAACGCAAACGAGAAATATCGCTCGCAATACGGCATTCAGATAAAATTGCATCTCGAATCGCGAACAAAATTCACAAGTAGATCGTCCGCGCTACGCGTACAGAACAAGTGGCCATCCGCCTCATCATGAAAAACGTGCAAATCACAAAAAGCACATGCAAAGTATAACAAGAAAAAACAAGGAAACAATGAACTACAAAACTTAACTATATATCAACGAAATATATCAATCTCAAAACAACTTCATCATCGTCATTATCACCGACCCTAATATCCGTGAGCTTACCGTTTCCGTTTCCATGGCAACCGCACTCAGCGACAAGCTGGGCGGCGTGCCAAAAAAACGCAGCCAAAATAGAAAAGAAAAACGTATCACATAATTTCGTCGTCTTTCGTCGAATGTTTTTTTTTTACCGGCGAATTCGACGCGAAGTTCGAAATCGTCGTCGGCGTTCTCGCCGGCGCCCCCTATGAGGTTTCGCGTCTGCCGGGAAACGCGGCGAGGGCGATTCGACAATGTTTTATTGTTTCGTCGGGGAGGTGGGCGGGTGTAGGTGGGCGGGAATGACACCCAAC
>NW_014577828.1:148252-149993 GCF_000485595.1 Priapulus caudatus
GAGTGAGACCGCCACCGCCCGCCCGCCCCTCGCGGACGACGCCAGAAGACGCGTCGAAAGACGTCCTTTGACCTCCGACCTCGGCCGCGGTTACCGCGGCGATCAGCCTCCGCTGGCCCTCTCGCGTTGGTCCCCCTAAAGAATAATGGAATCTTCCCGCGACCTCTGACCTCTCTCTCTCACGCGCGCGGCCGACGACCCCCGGAACGCGTTTCCCGCAGTTACACCCTCGCGCGGGCGGACCAGACACAACCAGTCGATCACAGAACGCCGGCACCCCTAGAGAGGAGCGGCGCTGAGCGGAGCCGGGACCAGGCTCGCGCAATAGAGCGATCCCGTCGTTGATTAGTGGTGCCTGGTGGTTGGTTAATCGGTCGGTCGGTCGGGCGCCGCCCCCGCGCGCGTGAGAATTAATTACATGAAATATGCGGTCAATGTATTAAAATATTCCTCACCACAAGTACAACCCTAAACCCGGCCACCTTCGTTCTACTACGTATAACAATAATTTAAAAATATATTATGATAACCCGACACCGTACAAAACACTGGAGGGGGGAGTAAATAGATAGATAGATTATAGATAGATAGATAGACATATATATTTTTTTAGCTCGATCTCTCATATACATAAACAAAAATCTCGGTTGATCTTTTCTCTCGCTCTCGCTCTCACTCTCACTCTCACTCTCTCTCTCTCTCTCTCTCTCTCTCTCTCTCTCTCTCTCACTCTCTCTCCCTCTCTCTCTCGTTCGCAAAGCTGCGATTCTCGCATCTCCCCGTATTGCGTCGGAAGCGCGGCAGCGGCGGCCGCGGTGGCGCCCCCTGCAAACGACGACGTCGCCAGGTGGCGCTGCCGATGCCGTCGCCGCCGTGCATTTCTTCCGTATTAACTTGAGCACCTCTTCGTACTGTGTTATCACGACTGTCGCCGCCAACGACGATGACGACGCCCCTCCCTCCCTCCTCCTCGCGGGGGAAAAAAACCCTGCCCTCACCTTGGCGAAGGGGGCATCTCAAATCATTGTCCGGCCAACCCCCACGCGCGCCCGCGCGAAAAAACCGCGCGCTGCCCCCCCCGAAAAAATAACACACAAAAAATCACACACACCCGCCCCCCAGCACGATCGCTCCCCACCGAATCAGCGCCCGCTACCGGCCATACAGCGGCGCCCTCTACCGGGTCAGCAACCCACCGATGGCGTGCGGGTGGTGGTGGTGCGACATTGCGATGTGGTGCGCTCCCGCGGCCGCCGCGGCGGCGTGGTGGTGGTGCGCCGCCGCCGCCGCCTGCACGGCCTCCATCTGCGGGTACTCCATGAGGGCGGTGGGCGCCGCGGTGAGGTACTGGTACTCGTACGGGTAGACGACCGTGTCCGCGTTCGGCGAGATGAGCGGGGGCGGCCCGCCGAGCCCGGGGCTGAGCATGTGCGCGGCCTGCGACGTCGGCACGTGAATGCGCGGCGGCAGGATGAGCGGCGCGCCGATGGCGGTCGGCGATCGCAGCGCCCCCGCGTGGAAGCCCATCGGCGGCGACATCAGGCGCTGTCCTGCTGCGAGAGAGAGAGGAGGTTAGCGCCGGTTGCCGCGACGACGAATGTAAACGGTGACGCGGTTGCCGCGACGACGAATGTAAACGGTGGCGCGGTTGCCGCGACGACGAATGTAAACGGTGACGCGGTTGCCGCGACGACGAATGTAAACGGTGGCGCGGTTGCCGCGACGACGAATGTAAACGGTA
>NW_014577828.1:150988-153031 GCF_000485595.1 Priapulus caudatus
TAATAATAATAATAATAATAAATAAGTGTAAGAGTAAATAAATAAGTAACATCCTATCGGGGAACAACAAAACAAGAGAACGTCAGTAACGGCTTGGACTCAGATCACTGACATGGGGGAGGGGTTCAATGCATAGACTGGTACTACGCATTTATCTACTATATGTATACACCCTACACGCACACTTCTGGAAGAAGACTAGGAAAGAAATAATTGTAATGGAACACACACGATGGAACATAGCAATAGAATGTTAGCAGATGATAGTAACAGAATAAAAGAACATGACAACAGAATATGAGAACAGAACATTTGAAGATAACATTTAGACAAATCAAGACAAAGCAACTCTGTGAGAGAACGGTCGTACAGAATCTTACAACGTTGCAATAGAACAGCCAAAACGGACGTCATTATAGATTCACAATCGTCTGCGTGCGTGCGTGCGTGCGTGCGTGCGTGCGTGCGTGCGTGGCGTGTGTTCGTGTCCTTGTGTGTGCGTTCGTGCTTACGTACGTGCGTGCGTGTATGCCTGTGCGTGTATTCCCTTGCGTGCATGCGTGCACGTTTGCCTGCGCACATGCCCGTGCATACGTGCGTGTGTGTTTGTGTGCGTGCGTGCGTGCGTGCGTGTGTGCGTGTGTACGTGCGCATGTAGTCCCCGCCCCCTATTCTCTGAGTTGTCATCAGCCACTAAGCTGCGTTTTCGTCAAGGTTCGGACTCGGGCAAGGCTAAATGTGCGTGTGACAGAACTACCAACAACCAACAATCAGGCCACCGCCCCCACCACCGCTGCCGCCGCCCACACCACCTACAATACCAACACCACCACCACCACCAGCAGCAGCAGCAGCAGCAGTAACAGCAGCAGTAGCAGCAGCAGCAGCAGCAACCCCCACCACCAACATCAGCACCAACACCACCAGCAGCAGCAGCAACAGCAGCAGCAGCAACCCGCACCACCAACATCAGCACCAACACCACCAGCAGCAGCAGCAACAGCAGCAGCAGCAACCCGCACCACCAACATCAGCACCAACACCACCAGCAGCAGCAGCAACAGCAGCAGCAGCAACCCGCACCACCAACATCAGCACCAACACCACCAGCAGCAGCAGCAACAGCAGCAGCAGCAACCCGCACCACCAACATCAGCACCAACACCACCAGCAGNCACACACACACACACACACACACACGCACGCACGCACGCACGCACGCACGCACGCACGCACGCACGCACGCACACACGCGCACACACACACAGACACACGAACGCACGCACGCACGCACGCAAGCACGCACGCACACACACGCACGCACGCACGCACGCACGCACGCACGCACGCACGCGCACGCACATACACACGCACGCACACACACGCGCACACGCACGCATACGCGCGCACGCACACACGGACGCCCGTCGTGCAAACTCTCTCTCGGCCCGCGAGAACAATAGAACATACCAGGCCAGAACACGCGCCGTGATCGATGGCCGGAGAGTCCGCGAGATTCCGCGCGTTGGGGGGAGGGGGCTCGGCAGGGATCGGAGGGAATCCGGAAGGTGGGGAAAAGTTCAGGAAGAGGTTTGACAGGGATCGGCGGGAATCCGGAGGGCGGGGAAAGTTCAGCAAGAGGTTCGATGGGGATCGGCGGGAATCCGGAGGGCAGGGAGAGTTCAGAAGGAGGTCCGACGGGGATGGGCGGGAATCCAGAGGGTGGGGAAAGTTCAGGACGAGGTCCGACGGAGACGAGCGAGGCGGCGCGAAGCGACGGAGAAAGACGCACGCCAGGGGGCGCTTCAATCGCACGCGCCGTCACCGCCGCTACTCTGGCTTCCAAGAATTGTCGTTTCTATTTTAATGTTCCAGAATCATCCCACGCAGCCCTGGACACACCCACCCACACACGCACACACGCACACACCCACACCCACCCACATACGCACACCCACACCCACCCACACACGCACACACCCCCACCCACGCACACACGCACACCCCCCCACCCACCCACACACGCACACACCCACACCCACG
>NW_014577828.1:153271-153774 GCF_000485595.1 Priapulus caudatus
CTCTCTCTCTCTCTCTCTCTCTCTCTCTCTCTCTCTCTCTCTCTCTCCCTGTGTCTGCCCCCTCTCTCTCTGTCTGTCTCTCTCCTTCTCTCGCTCTATCCCTCTCCCTCTCCCTCGCTCGCTCTCTTTCTATCCCCTCCCCCTCTCTCTCTCCCTCTCTCTCTCTATCTCTATCCCTCCCCCTCTCTCTCCCTCTCTCTTTCTGACACGACTCGAAGTAAGACAGTGCGATTTCTGTCGCGTCAACTCCGCCGATGACTGCCGCTGCTCTCTCCCCGCCAGGCGAGCAACAGCGAGGCGGCGACGTGCGGCGTCTATCTACGAGTCCCCCACCACCACGCCTCCCTAGCCGCATTCCTCGCAGGCAGTGAGACAGAGACAGATAGGTTCATTTACAAAACAATGGTCGGCTGCCGCGGGACATAGACTGTCCCCGCCCGTCGTCGCTCTACCTCGCTCTCTCTCTCTCTCTCTCTCTCTCTCTCTCTCTCTCTCTCTCTCTC
>NW_014577828.1:153959-154980 GCF_000485595.1 Priapulus caudatus
CTCCTCCTCCTCCTCCTCCTCCTCGTCTACCTCCACACCCCTCCTCTACCACCCCTCCTCTACCTCCTCCACCACCACCACCTCTTCTGTCTTCAATACTTAGTATTCCACGCGCATGCGCCCTGAATGCCATCACGTCAAAATCTCGATCAGCGCACCTTGCTCGAACTCTCGCCGCGCCCCCTGGGCCATGGGGGTCACGCAAGGTGCCCGTGTCCACCACTTCCCTGGGGAAAAGGACAGTGTATTTTTGGCGTCATCTCTCTGTGCGTCTGTACCCAGCCCCACCCCACAACCACGCATGTGTGTGTGTGTGCCTGTGTGCGTGCGTGCGTGCGTGCGTGCGTGCGTGCGTGCGTGCCCCGTCTGACCGAAGGTGATGGGAGGGCCTTGCCCGCCGGCGAGTCCTGGCCAGTGACTTCTTAGCAGCCGATGGACGAAGGCGGGTCGTCTCCATTTCGTACGGAGGAGGGGTGGAAGGGTGGTCGGATGGGCCAGTTCCGGCACTCGGGCACCAACACAATAGCCAAATCGATAATTTCATCCGATCGGCTCATCGATACTGATCAGGATTATTGATGTATTGATACGCGATCGGTATATCGATCAATTATTGCGTGCGTGCGTGTGTGTGCGTGCATGCGACGTGTGTGTGTATGTGTGCGTGCGTGTGTGCGTGCGTACGTGTGTGTGTATGTGTGCGTGCGTGCGTGTGTGCGTGCGTGCGTGCGTGCGTACGTGTGTGTGTATGTGTGCGTGCGTGCGTGTGTGTGTGCGTGCGTGCAGGGGGCGGACACTGACAATGAATGAATGGGAGCGGTCTAGTACTAGCTGGAGAAAGATTTCTCATTCTCTGTACAGCGCTCGCTCTGCCACACAGTTCACGCAAATCTGAACTCTGATCGACTGCTATACTATATATATATACATATACATATGCGGAGAGCTAAACTGTATATAAATATATATATATATATATATATATATATGCGGAGAGACAAACTATATATATATATATATA
>NW_014577828.1:156671-157121 GCF_000485595.1 Priapulus caudatus
TAGCAGCCGAGAGGAAGAGAGGGGAGGCAGAGAGAGAGAGACAGCGAGAGAGAGAGAGAGAGAGAGAGAGAGAGAGAGAGAGAGAGAGACAGAGAGAGAGAGAGAGACAGCGTTAGAGAGAGAACAGATGCCATGAGTAGAGAGCGCAGCGCGGCTGCTTTACTGTAAACAGATGTCCAGTCTAACGTCAACGTTACACGTGCCACCCTCCCCCTCCCCCCCAGCCTGTCAGATGTGCAGAGAGGGAGAGGCAGAGAGGGAGAGGCAGAGAAGAAGCAGAGAGGGGAGCGAGAGAAAGAAACAGAGGGCGACAGACAGACAGACAGAGAGACAACGTTACACGTGCCAGCCACCCTCACCCCCCCCCCCAGCCTGTCAGATGTGCAGGCAGGGGGAGGCAGAGAAGAAGCAGAGAGGGGAGCGAGAGAGAGAGAGAGAGAGAGAGAGAGA
>NW_014577829.1:0-3670 GCF_000485595.1 Priapulus caudatus
TACTGCGAACGTACGCCTGGGTACGGTCCGTATAGCCGAACGCTACCCATGGTCACTATTTGACTATGGTTAGGGTTAGGATTAGCGTTTGGGGTTAGGGTCTGCGGGTTAGGGAGTAGCGTAGGTGCGTAGGCTGGACTCCCCTAGACGCGAATAATTCTGTCCATTTAACCTTTTTTATATGTGTGAGCGGGTTATATGGGACAGAACCGGGGTTCATTGAAATCTTCGTGAGATCGCCATGCCAAAATGCATGCGCTGCGATGGGCCCGTATGCCGCTATTTGCGCTGAAAAAAACCCACTACCGGTTTCCCATTCTACAGTGATTTACCCTTGCTACAGATATGCTGTATAATTCCCACTTCAATCGTTATCACTGTCTTAAAAGATTGTTTTTCAGACACTCCCCGCGTGTCATTTAAGCTTTTCGTAAATAACATTCGCCATTACTACCCAAAAAATCCAGACACAGAGCGAGTCTATCGTGCCCTCCTGCAGCGGCACAGATACAGGCCGCAGCAAGGGCTCCTTGCAAGCGAGAACTGGCAGCTATTGTAACACGTCGCTCTGATTGGTTGATTGTTTGTAAATGGCGAATGTTATTTACGAAAAGTTAAATGAAGGCGGGGTGTCTGAAAAAACAATCTTTTAAGATGTGGAATACACGATTGAATCTAGGAATGCTATACACATATCATGTAGCAGGAAAAGTCTATGTAGAATGGAAACGTAGGTTTTTTTTCGACTGCCAATAGCGGCGGCGTACAGCGGCCCGCCATTGCGCAGCGCGGCATGCATTATTTGGCATTGGCGTATCTCACGAAATTCCATATGACGCCCGTTCTGTTCGGACCAATAATAAGCCCTCACCAAATAATAAAAAAGGTTTATATGGGACAGAATATTCGGCTCATGCGGACTTGCCTAAGACTCGTCTATGAAGTAGGCGAGAGTACGGTCGCGGATATTAGATAGCACCAGTTACCGTTCCGTATAACGGACCGTACCAGGGTACGTTTCCGGCAGTAGCCGTCAATACATCGTCATAGCGGTATTCTAACCTCGCTAGCCAATACGGTTTTCTTGAGCGGGATTAAGGGACTACTATAGTAGTAAGTATACTAGCGTACTACTGACGTACTACACCATTTTTGATAGTTCCCGTGTGTAGCATGCTACGTCTCTCTCTCGCGCGCGCGTGCTCTCTCTCTCTCTCCCTCCCTTCCTTCCTCCCTCACTCTCCCCTCTCTCCCCCTGCCTGCACATTCCTCTTTTTCTCTCCAGGCACATTGCCAGGCGGAGGCCTGGAAGCTCGGGCTTCAATATTATTTCTGGATTTCTAATACATTTTTCCTCCGTCTCCTGTCTGCGTCCTGTTTTATATGCGGGGGCAGCATGTTCGGGTAGTCACGTGCTCTTGCCCACTCGCAGGCCTTATCGCCTAGTTCTGTCTTATTGGTTGACTTCAGTACCCTGGGGGACATAGACCCTAGACCCTATGAGCGTTAGTAGTCCCTATGACTACCACTAGTACCAGATAAAAGAGGTTAATTTCGTATCCTGTAATGTGTTCGTATATTATATTACAATTGTCGTTGACGTCGTTAGACTAGTAGTAGTATCGCCGCCATGGTCTAGCGCCTTACTATTGAATCTCACTGCACGGACGGCTCCTTGTCTACATTCGATCGTCAATGTGTTTTCCATGATAGGTTTATATGGTTTATCCATTGCTTATGTCCGTGCTGTGGCTTCCCTTGGTCATTAGGATTTATTTGAATATCTGATATATCTGATCTGAGCGCTTCAAGCGGTTTGTATACAACGGCAACATGCATGCAGTTTTCTTACTTTTTAATCTAACATATAGAAACAGAAATACATAAACATGCCCGCGCCATGTTTGAAAAGATTTACGGTGTCACATCGAGAAAGTTGGTCTATCGAATATTGTTGGCCACCGTACAAGAAATAATAATTTAACCGCGGTATATTGGCATGTTGCCCAATCAGAGATCGTGTTACACTTAAGCCGCGTTCACACGGTCATGATTTAGCTCGAGCCAAATGGGCTAGATTTGGCTCGGGCCGGTTTGAGTCGCGGCGCGTTCACACGTACGCAAGTGAATACTGTCTGTCAAATTCAAATTAATTTTATTGCACAAATATCTCACAGATAAATTGGCAGTATGTCTCGAGATGGCGTTGTTTACTATTTAGAGTGTTTACTTACGTTCCGAGTTTAATTATCAATCTTGAAAACGTGCATCGGATCAAATTTTTCGAATTTTTATACTGTTTTGGAACTTTTATACTGTTTTGAAATTTTTATACTGTTATAAAGTTATACTTTTTATACTGTTTCAACCGATTCTACCTCTCTACCGCTCGCCGAATACCTCGCCGAAAGCTGGTGCTAAAATTTGGCTCGGGCCTGCATGGTCCGACGTTTTCGATGGGGCCAAATCTGGCTCGGGACTAATTAGGCTCGGGCCAAAAACGTCCGTGTGAACGCGCCTATAATTCAACCACTGATCTCTATAATATAATCTGGATAGGACATTGGCTACGTGTCAGTGACGCTACAGCAGCCGGCTGAAAGGTGCGATAGGATATGTGAGCAGCGAAGGTGATCGCAATGCTAGGGGTGTCCGGGAGCATGCTCCCCGGAAAAAAAGGTGCATTTTTGTGCATTCTAATCTATTCTGAACACATTATATGAGACTCTTGAATCACCTTTTCAAGTTGTCAAACGAACTACGAATAGGAAGTCAGGGGGCTGAAAATAGGGGAAGTCCGAGGTCTGGGACCTGCCGATTTTACGCTGGAACCTTCGTAATTTCCAAGCAGAAAGTCCGTCAGACCTATCAATAATTTACAGTACTTTACTTTCATTAAATAAAAAGAAAAGAAAGAGGCTGAGCTAGGCACATAGGATGTAGGGAGAAAGACTGGAGGGGTGAAGTAGGAGTTTTACCCCTACAGGCTAGGGCGTTCTCCTAATTATAAACACGGGTCTACATATAAAAATACATTTTAGAAAGCTATGCTGAGATACCCCTTAACCATATGGTTAAGAGGTATCTCAGCATAGATTTCTGAATTTTTTTTTAATGTATAATAGATATAAATTTAATATGTATTAAATGCATATTCATCAGAAAATATAACTCCTCTGGTGAGATATTGCGCATGCGCTAACACACTAACATAGCCAGATTGTGTACTGACTGGTAGGCCATAATATTATATGCAGCGGGGACCTTACATGCAAGGTCTTCGTCCTATTTTTAAGTAAGGTTTATGGATGGTATGTTATCATATAAATCTATTCTAGGATACCTGTTCCTTATATTATTATTCTCGTGAGATCACGAGCACCGTTTCATGCACTCAGAACGGACTGAAGCAAACTGCATAATATAGCTTGCTGAGTGAGAGATCGAGGGGTGAGAGACTAAGGATAGGCAACAGGAAAAATAGCTGAGGGCGGTAGAAGATTAAGGAGTCTAAGCGAGGGGCAAGAAAGGCAGTGGGAAAACGGAAGGGGAACGTCTGCTAATGCAGTGTCGCTGCAACCGCGCACTCTGTCATCCTTCCGCTTAGCTCCGTCATCTGCTGCCGGCGTTACGTAACCCTGCCGCTACCGCCGAGTGCGTCGATGGTGTG
>NW_014577829.1:9835-16622 GCF_000485595.1 Priapulus caudatus
AGATATAAATTTAATATGTATTAAATGCATATTCATCAGAAAATATAACTCCTCTGGTGAGATATTGCGCATGCGCTAACACACTAACGTAGCCAGATTGTGTATTGATTGGCATATGCAGAGGACACTTTACTTGCAAGGTATACGTCCTATTTCTTAAGTGAGGTCTACGGATGGTATGTTATCATATAAATCTATGCTGGGATACCTGCTCTTCATTTTAAATGCATAATTTTTGCAAAATATTATTTTTCTCATGAGATGTTGCGCATGCGCGAGCACCGTTTCATGCGCTCAGAACGGAGTGAAGCAAAATGCATAATATAGCTTGCTGAGAGAGAGAGGGGTGGGAGACTGAGGACCGACGGCAGGGAAGATAGCTGAAGGCGGTAGACGAAGAAGGAGTCTAAGCGAGGGGCAAGAAAGCCAGTGGGAAATCTGGAGGGGATAAAGTAAGAGTTTTGCACCCTGCAGGCTAGGACGTTCTCCTTATTATATATCCACAAGTCTACATATAAAAATTCATTTCAGAAATCTATGCTGAGATACTTCCTAACCATAATAAATGCATATTCATCAGAAAATATAGCTCCTGTGGTGAGATATTGCGCATGCGCTAACACTAACGTAGACAGATTGTGTATTGATTGGCATATGCAGAGGACACCTTACTTGCAAGGTATTCGTCCTATTTCTTAAGTGAGGTCTGCGGATGGTATGTTATCATATAAATCTATGCTAGAATAGCATAATATTATAAACATAAGCAAACTGCATAATATTATATTGGAAAACATGGTAAAATTCGGCGGCCGCCTGCGCATTTGCGAATTGCAGAGCGCAATCTCTTTCGGACGGCCGACGGCGATATGCATGTGCAGCAGGCACCTTACATGCACATTCTTCTTCCTATTTATTAAGAGTGGTCTACTGATTGAATGATTTCATGTAGATCTATGCTAGAATCCCTATTCATTTTAAATGCACATTTTTTGCAAAATATTCTTTGTCTCGAGAGATATTGCGCATGCGCGAGCGATATTTAATGCGCACAGTAGGCCTACGAATTGGAGAAAAACCTGAATAATATAGCTTTGATTAAGATTAGAAAAGTGGGAGGCTAAGAAAAGACATGCCACATTCCAAATAAAATGCTCAACGTCGACCCTACGTCATTTCCTTTAGGTGACAGGTCGCTGACGTTGCCGCGCTGTATCCCTGTGCATTAGTGTAGCAAGGGTTCTTCCACCAAGCAGTGTCACCACATTGACGTAGCAAGGTTGCAATTTGCGATGCGCACTTTGTGTAGGCATCCCACACTCCTTATTAAATGCTTATCGGTGGCCCTACGTCATTTCCGTTGGACGACAGGTCGGCGACGTGTCCGCGTCCTATCCCCGCATTGGTATAGAAAGGGATCTTTGGCAGAGCAGTGCCACCACATTGAAGCTGCGAGTGTGCATTCTTCAATGCGCACCTTCTCTAGGCATGCTTAACGTTAGCCCTAAAGTCATTTCAAAATTCACAAAGTTCAAAATTAAAAAGTTCATTCCTAAAGCCCTAAGTCATTTCCTTTGGGCGACAGGTCGCCGACGTGTCCGCGCCCTATCTCTGTTCATTGGTACAGGAGTGGATATTCCGCAGATTTATACAATATATATACGCGAGTAGGACGCAATTCATATGCCGCTATGTACACGAGTATAGGACGCAATTAATATGCCGCTATATATGCGCGTAGGATGCAATTAATATGCCGCTATATACACGAGTAGGACAATTAATATGCCGCTATATACACGAGTAGGACAATTAATATGCCGCTACATATACCTACGAATAGGACAATTAATATGCCGTTATATAGACGAGTCGGACTATTAATATTCCGCTATATACAATTAGGACAATTAATGGGCCGCTATATAATTAGGACAATTATCTTGTTCCTACCGAGATATGCGCAAAACCGCCACACTGACAGGCAGGTAAAGCTAGTGCGCGTATGTTACCACACCTAACAACTCGTGCATATCTACATACAATTATATTCTGCAGGGTAAACAAGTAGCATAAGTATTATTCAAGCACAGACCTATATGCTTTACCCGTTCAGTCATTTTCTACGCCATAAAACTACGTATGTAAATTTATACATAAACATAAGCGTATAAAATAACTTGCTGCATATGTAATTACGTAGCACAACGGCCGAGTACCGCCTAACCGCACCACCACCACCATCGCCACAGGAAACCATAAGGTATTTGA
Organism: Priapulus caudatus; assembly: GCF_000485595.1. NCBI lineage: Eukaryota > Metazoa > Priapulida > Priapulimorpha > Priapulimorphida > Priapulidae > Priapulus > Priapulus caudatus. Next base: position 12,107 of record NW_014577829.1, read on the forward strand.
CGCGTACGCGTACGCACGCGCGAAATTGATACGTAAAAATTGTATATCTATATAGGCCGATATAATATATATATATATATATAGGCCGATATAAGTGTATATCTACATTCTTTCACACGCGTTTGCTGTCGCGCTCACAGGGGGAGAGAATCGACTGATTAGTTTTGCCTCAGCAATAATACTGCAAGTTACCCCAACCCCTCCTTATACATTACTACACTACAGAGTCATGTCAAGTTACCCCAACCCCTCCTTATACATTACTACACTACAGAGTCATGTCAAATGCAGTGCAGTGCTGCGCAAGTGAAATACTGGGATCGCTACCCGCTCTAAAGACCCTCATGAGACTCTTTCCGTATCCGACTCCGCGTCCGTATCCGAGTCCGCGTCCGACGCCGAGGCCACCGTTGGCACCGAGGGCACTGAGACCTAGGTTAGCCGGAGCAGTCCCTGCTATCGCACCAGCCACCTATAAGTAATCGAAGTGCGCACGTGGACATCAGCACCTGCATGGATGCTGCGGCTACGTCGTGCTAGTAATACGTGTGCATCTATCTCCTCAAACAAGCTGATGTAATGCAAATAAGCTCATATTGAGGCTGATAGTTGCAACTAAAATGAACCGCGAAGCATCTACAAAAGAAAGCTCAAGTTCCGTGATCGTTCATTCTTGAGCTTCCTTCCATAACGTTGCGTGCTGTTTACGCGAACAAAATCTATTAGCTAGCTATTTATTTTGCTACATCGTTCTGCCGAAGCTGTGATTGGACTGACGAAATACGAACCCAAATAGTTCGAAATATAAAGATATAAAACTCTACCCTCATTAAGCGACAAATCCGGCGTCCGACAGAGTGGCAGACGCGTCCGAAAAACGAACGACGTATCAGTAATATCAAAATGTAAATCATGACTTACTACTTACTAAATTATTAGAAATACATTTGTCATTATTCACCGCTGGTAATATCTCTACAGCGTCGTTTGGCAACGTTCAGCAAAATAGGAGAATATGTTTATCTATATTTTTATACTTACACTAATCAGTAGAATAACAGCAAAAGACAGCATTGTGATGAGTGCTCTGCAAATATAAGAAACAATTTAAGATCTCACGAAACGAAAGAACCGTTAGCAATATCGTAGTCACGGATATAACATTCCTATACTTTGCACTGCGTGAGTCCAACATGTTCTGTTAGCATCTATGACAAATACGACATACGCATATACGCTCTCCTATGACACAATTCATATGACAGATGCGTTGTGCGCATCATAGCAGTCTAGGAGCACTATTATGAACGCAAGCAGTAAATTTCAGCTGTAAAGCGGAACAAAGTTGACTCTTCAATATTTGTCATAGAAAAAATCTTCCTATGACTAATAGTGTCATAGGAGCGCGTATATGCGTATGTCGTATTTGTCATAGATGCAAGCAGAACCGCTAGCAATATCGTAGTCACGGTATAACATTCTTATATACTTTGCACTGCGTGAGTCGTACTCTAACAATAGTTACATAAAGACATATCTATCAGCTCCGACTTTCTCGGCTTTTGCACATAAGCCGTAGAAAAAGTTATACTTACATTACCAAAGATGCTTTCAGAGGTCCTCTCGATGCAAGTAAGTGGTCTGCAAGTGCTGACGATAGGCTAAGAGAGAAGGGTTTATATACCATAATCCTTGATCGTTAACCGCCACCGCCTTTCTTCTGCTCCAGCCGAGGCCGAGGCCATATTGTATATCAATCATACTCGAGTTCACGTATTTCGCTGGAAAAGAAATGTGAGCTGTCGCTACTGTCACACCATCACGCGAAATCAACAATCTGATGACCGCAGGCGGAACCTGACGGGAGCTTGTTAACTCCAGCACCTATGAACCAAGTTGTTTACTGTTACCAATCTACTAACTCAAGATCTATGACCAAGGGGTAACATATGTAACAAGGGTTAACACTTTAGAAATTTGAATAAGAGATTCTATCTCTTGATGTGCATACAAAAACTACCCGATCCTAAATTCCAATCCGCTTATGAAAAATCGATTAGTATATTTAATCAACAGATTTAGTGTGCGGGACACGCGTGAACGAACGCGTAACGGAAAGTTATTTTTACCGCTGCGTCTGTGACCTTGGTTCAACGCGCGACCTAGCTATCGTCTGGCGGTGAGAAGCTATCGTCACGGTAGAGTCTATGTGGGACGCGCGGCGCGGCGCGGCGAAATCGCCCCACGGGGCTAAAAGTCATAGACAGAAGACGCTACGTAATATGTTTTATTAACAGTTTTGTCCTCGTAGCGATCGAAAGGGAATGCGCTTAATTGCGGCTGAACAAAGCTTTGTGAAAAATCGCCCGGGCGCAGGTTAGAAAACCATCATTAAAAATATAATAGCGGATACCAGGATACGCATCAGTTTGCTCGATGTCATCACAGGCACTTGAAACGTCCCAATTAAAAAAAATTATAGTAAATAAACACGAAATGTATTTACTCCCAAAGTCTTAATGTTTCTCTACTCTATTTCGCCTATTACCCGTAAATGCCGGTCAAATGCTCATCTGCAACACACAAGTACACCGCACGCCCGCCCTGTGTACAAACAACATGAATAAGAGACAAGAACATGAACAAGAATCCTCACTCTCTTATTCTGCAGGCTAGGGCGCTCAACTCTTATTTCATCCCCTCCCGTTTTCCCACTGCCTTTCTTGCTCCTCGCTTAGACTCCTTAATCTTCTACCGCCCTCAGCTATTTTCCCTGCTGCCTATCCTTAGTCTCTCACCCCTCAATCTCTTACTCAGCAAGCTATATTATGCAGTTTATACTTCAGTCCGTTCTGAGTGCATTAAACGGTGCTCGTGATCTCATGAGAAGAAGAATATTTTGCAAAAATGTATGCTGAGATACCTCCTAACCATAATAAATGCATATTCATCAGAAAATATAGCTGCTGTGGTGAGATATTGCGCATGCGCTAACACTCTAACGTAGCCAGATTGTGTATTGATTGGCATATGCAGAGGACACTTTACTTGCAAGGTATACGTCCTATTTCTTAAGTGAGGTCTACGGATGGTATGTTATCATATAAATCTATGCTGGGATACCTGCTCTTCATTTTAAATGCATAATTTTTGCAAAATATTATTTTTCTCATGAGATGTTGCGCATGCGCGAGCACCGTTTCATGCGCTCAGAACGGAGTGAAGCAAAATGCATAATATAGCTTGCTGAGAGAGAGAGGGGTGGGAGACTGAGGACCGACGGCAGGGAAGATAGCTGAAGGCGGTAGACGAAGAAGGAGTCTAAGCGAGGGGCAAGAAAGCCAGTGGGAAATCTGGAGGGGATAAAGTAAGAGTTTTGCACCCTGCAGGCTAGGACGTTCTCCTTATTATATATCCACAAGTCTACATATAAAAATTCATTTCAGAAATCTATGCTGAGATACTTCCTAACCATAATAAATGCATATTCATCAGAAAATATAGCTCCTGTGGTGAGATATTGCGCATGCGCTAACACTAACGTAGACAGATTGTGTATTGATTGGCATATGCAGAGGACACTTTACTTGCAAGGTATACGTCCTATTTCTTAAGTGAGGTCTACGGATGGTATGTTATCATATAAATCTATGCTAGAATAGCATAATATTATAAACATAAGCAAACTGCATAATATTATATTGGAAAACATGGTAAAATTCGGCGGCCGCCTGCGCATTTGCGAATTGCAGAGCGCAATCTCTTTCGGACGGCCGACGGCGATATGCATGTGCAGCAGGCACCTTACATGCACATTCTTCTTCCTATTTATTAAGAGTGGTCTACTGATTGAATGATTTCATGTAGATCTATGCTAGAATCCCTATTCATTTTAAATGCACATTTTTTGCAAAATATTCTTTGTCTCGAGAGATATTGCGCATGCGCGAGCGATATTTAATGCGCACAGTAGGCCTACGAATTGGAGAAAAACCTGAATAATATAGCTTTGATTAAGATTAGAAAAGTGGGAGGCTAAGAAAAGACATGCCACATTCCAAATAAAATTCTCAACGTCGACCCTACGTCATTTCCTTTAGGTGACAGGTCGCTGACGTTGCCGCGCTGTATCCCTGTGCATTAGTGTAGCAAGGGTTCTTCCACCAAGCAGTGTCACCACGTTGACGTAGCAAGGTTGCAATTTGCGATGCGCACTTTGTGTAGGCATCCCACACTCTTTATTAAATGCTTATCGGTGGCCCTACGTCATTTCCGTTGGACGACAGGTCGGCGACGTGTCCGCGTCCTATCCCCGCATTGGTATAGAAAGGGATCTTTGGCAGAGCAGTGCCACCACATTGAAGCTGCGAGTGTGCATTCTTCAATGCGCACCTTCTCTAGGCATGCTTAACGTTAGCCCTAAAGTCATTTCAAAATTCACAAAGTTCAAAATTAAAAAGTTCATTCCTAAAGCCCTAAGTCATTTCCTTTGGGCGACAGGTCGCCGACGTGTCCG
>NW_014577829.1:18299-36326 GCF_000485595.1 Priapulus caudatus
TCAGGAGTTAATAAAGTCCGAACACCGAAGTCCGGTTAATGAAGTTCGTTTATTAACTCCTTAAAGACAATTTTGTCTTTATTAACTCCTGATATTTCCAAGATATTTCAGTAGGCTTTCGCGATGACAGGTCACAGTGACACAAAGTCTCAAAGAATAATTATTAGTATATTACACAAAATTGTTATTTTACTTTTAGTACAAAAATATTGTAAATGTAATTGTATTGTAATAATTGTATTTTTACTCTGTCTCTGTTCTTGTTGTTGTTTGTGCACAGGGCGTGCGTGCGGTGTACTTGTGAAGTTGTCACTGTTGTGTGTTGCAGATGAGCATTTGACCGATTTTACAGGTAATTATCGGCAATAATAGACGAAATAGAGTAGAGAAATAAGTAGCTCCAAGAAACGGTCTTTGCTAGGGTTAGAAGACCCTGTGTTAAGTGTGTATATATCTTTGTATATTAACGTTACTCGTTAGTCACACAGCCTAGCTGGTCGGGCTATAGCTCCAAGAAACGGTATTGCTAGGGTTAGAATACGACGTTGTATATTGACTATATATTGACGTTGTATATTGACGTTGTATATTGACGTTGTATATTGACGTTAGTCACACAGCCTGGTCGGGTTAGTTGGGCTAGTGAGTAAGTAGAGAAGCGCTCGAGAGATCCCGAGATAATACTGGACATCTCCGGTCGACGATTTTACCGCCCGCACCTCTTTCCGACGTTGCCTCTGCGACCGGCTGAGAAGCTAGCGAAATTTTTGATCGCATGCACCTAGTGCTGGCGACGTGCTCTCTAGGAAATTGCAGAAATTCAGCGAAATACTACTTCCGTCGGCAACTCTAGGTCACCCAGTAAAGCTGAAGTGGTCGTTGTCGTATATGTAGTACCCGAGGTGTTGGCGAGTATGTCGCTTACGCCTACACCCTAACCCTAACACCCTAACCATATCAGATGGTTACCTCGAGTACATATTATACGCCATTATACGACAACAACCATTCGTGCTCCAGTAAACTCCGTTTGTGTGTTTTCGCACATTTCGAATAATTTCTCAATTCCAACCAGGGAAATATCAGATTTGCGCATGCCCGTTCGCGCCGAAATTATAGAGCATGCAGCGAAATTATGAATTCAGATCATTCTCAGGCTATCCGACTATAGGGAAACGTGGTAAAATTCGGCGAGCACCTGTGTATCTGCGCATGCGCAATATCTCTCGATACAAAGAATATTTTGCTAAACTTGTGCATCTAAAATAGAGAAGAGTTATTTTAGCATAGGTTTATATGATAAGATTCCATCAGTAAACCTCTGTTAACAAATTGGAAGAACACCTTGCATATAAGGTGCCTGCTGCACATACCAGTCAGTACACAATCTGGCTACGTTAGTGGATATATATTTTGTGATAAATATGCATTCAATATGGTTAGGGGCTATCTCAGCATAGGTTTATCTGATAAATTCTTATCAGTAGACCTGCTTTTATAATTAGGAAATCGCCCTAGCCTGTAGGGTGCAAAACTACTACCTCCTGATACTTCATCCCCACCCGTCCCACCCCTTGCCTCCCTTGTTTTTCGCTCAGCCTCCTTTTTCTACCGCCTTCCGCTATCGTCCCTGTCGTCTTACCTCAGTCTCTCACTCCTCTCTACCTCAGCAAGTATACGTACAGTTTTCTTCAGTCCATACTGCTCGCCTAAAACTGTGCTCGCGCATGCGCAATATCCCCCAAGAAAGAGTATATTTTGCAAAACGTATGCATTTAAAATAGGAGGTATTCTAGCATAGGTTTATATGATAAGATCTCTTACCAGTAGATCTCTCTTAAGAAATAGGAAGAAGATCTTGTATGCAAGGTGCCCGCTGCATATACCAGTCAGTACTACACAATCTGACTACGTTAGTGGGTTAGCGCACGCGCAATATCTCACCACAGGTGACAGGAGTCATATTTTGTGATGAGTATGCATTTAATATGGTTAGGGGGTATCTCAGCATAGATTTATGTAATAAATTGTTATCAGTAGACTTGCGTTCATAAATAGGACAGCGGCCTAGCCTGTAAGGTGTCCAGTGTGAATATAATAGCTTGGCCGAAGAAAATTATCTTGGACTGTCAATGGCGACCAACGTCCGAGCGCCATTGTATGTACTAGCATAGGTGGGGAATCGTGGCAGGATGCTGAAGTTAGCAAAGTGAACTTTGTAGATCGGGTTTCACCATGCACACGTGGTGCAGTTCGAGCGTAAGAGATCAGTCGAAGAAAATTATCTTGGCTGTCACGAGCACCATTCCTATGTACATTCTATATGTATAGATAACGCCGATTCACTGATTTGAGAATGTAATACGCACATACACGAAGTGTAGTCGGAATATTACTTGGAGTAACAGACGTTTAAAAAATTAAATGTGTCCTACGATAATTTAGAATTTAATCTAGTGCCACAAGTAATGCTTTTTAAATCTATAATACTAATAGAAATTCTCGTCTGCTTATATTTCCAGCTATATAGATTACAGCACAAAAAGATGCAATTTAGTATCAAGAAAAGGTTTAATTTTCAATGACATGTAATATTTAATTCATGTGTCACTTGTGTACAGTTATCATACATCGAATTTTAAGCAATTCAGTGATCAGTTCAGCCATTACTAAAAAGTTTACAATGCTTGACATACTAACACATTTTTGATACCAGGCTTACACCTCTGCCTACACGGTTATCCCATAATATACAGTATCGCCAATTGCACACTTTACATTCTATGTATTACGTAAAGACGAACCAAGTTCTCACTGCATTTTCAGCCGAGTTATTATTAAAACCTGGCACCGTGTTAATAACGAAGAGTGCATTCAGCGGCACAGTTTTTCTCTATAAAATGGCCGTTATGTTGAACACACGGAGCGCAATTGGACCGACTGACATTCAGGTCCTTTCTTACATATACGGTTTCTGTCACGATACTGAACTTACGCTAGAGGTTGTACCCCATAGCATATTTTAGACAGGTTGCCGATTCATATATAAAATATACAAGTTTTCTTGCAATGTTACTTTTTACTAAAATGATGATTAAAATGTGTAATAACAAAGTGAATACCTTTACGGAAGAAAGGCTCGTGACACCACCAATCACCACATATTGACAAAGCAATCTCTCAACTCGATACTGACATAGTGCATCTCATGATCACTAGACGGAAAAAAGATACAATACAATATACAATACCTTTTCAACAAAACCATGTGAGGCACACAACACTCCACATGGATCTACTAGCAATCAACTGTACCAAAATTGCACTACGGTCAGTACTCACCAAACAGTGTTCATAAAACAATAACAACATTGCTACTACATGTACTATATATCTGTTCATGTAGGTAAACTACCGTGTCGCTTCTCTCCCTTTCTTGTGAGATATATTATACGTATATACATTTGATGTGGCTTGAAGAAAGTGAATTGCGTGTTGGTGTGTGCACTCAAGGCTGACCGCATGTTGTGTGTGACATATATATAGCACTTATTACATGCGACTGATCTGACAGCATTTAATAAACCCCACCCACCCCACCTAGAGAATAGTTTCATTGCAAAAACCTACATAAACACATTGCTTATGGTACTGCTGGGTCGAAATTACAAAAATTACATTAAATATTTGTAACTATAAACAGGCATACGATTACAAGTTTTTACATGTGATATCTTCATGATCCCATGCTACTGCTGTGTGATTTGTATTGATAATTGACACATTTCATAAAAAATTGAATCGAAGTAAACTCGTTAATATAGGAAGCATCCCAACAGTCCATGTGCAATCATGAGTGCACAAAAAATTCTACAGCACAACTCAGGTGTCAGAATATTAAATTAGGATTGTCTAGTTAAAAGTGGGTTGCATTGTCTACTTAGTTCACCTAATTTGACTACTTATGTCTTTTTACGAATTTATACTAATTCGCCAAACACAGACAAATAATATCCTCACACATCGAGCACGAATTTCATCTCGGTATGCAAAATATACTACATGAAAGTCACATGGGACGATCTACACTATTTACGATTTTTTGGTACTTTTACTACCAAAATATTTTTACTACTATTTTTACTACTTTTACTACCTTGAGTATGGTGTAGTAGTGAGGTGCAATCGGATCTAATTCTTCAAAGACTTGTTCATTTTGCCTTTCCTTTGCACGCACCACACCCACCCGTGTACACAACCTGTCACTTAATTTAAGTTAAATCATTTGTCAATATGTCAATTAGGCGTGTTCTATCGCGTAACCTTCGTAAAATTGCAACACTGTTGCACACACAATTAATTAGCATCAATTTCGCTTGTGAAACTACAGTGCAGACTTGCAAGTGTTAACCCCAATTGTACTTTCCCCATTCTAAAAGCCAACAACTGGTATTAACAGAGTATAAAAAAAGATACTCGTGTCCACACCTAATGATTTAGCAGTCATGATAATCACTGGATAGTTCTTGCTTGCTCTACTCACTATGTGAACACGTTTCTTTAGTGCATGATAGCAATGTATAATCAATAATTTAAACTGACAGGTCAAATACACTACATCCCTGATTCATATAAAAGGGGGGGGTAAATAACAACAAGATTTGCACATACACCAGAACGCACCTGCTTCTATACTGTAACCTTCTGGGCACCAGCGTCACAGGCATTACAAATGAAAGTTTACTTAAACAGTACTTATAAATCTGCAGTGTTTTCCAGAAAACAAAACTTGGCAACTGTTGTGTGTAGTGTGCTTTTGCCTAAAACTTAGAGAAAAAAACGTTTTAAAGTGGATCACGTACAATTTAATGTATTTATTGTACTAAGTGAAGGTTCTCTTTAGTAACTGTCTTTTGTACTCCTGTACACAACTGCACAACAGCATGTGATTAAAATGCCACAAAATGTCAAATGACATAGTATTCCTGCACGTGTAACGCTTTTAAAAAGCTCAATTGTCAATTTTGATAACATATCAATTGGCAGTGACACAGGTAGCAGGTAGCTGATTGTTAACAAATTAATATTAGCATCTAGTTTCGAAAACTTCGTCCGTGATGATGATGATGACGACTATGGTAGCTGTTGCCCTGGAAACCATTCGTGTTCGTGTTTCTTCCATAATTGTAATTACTATACCCATCTCCATGGCCTGTTCTGGGGCCACCACCCTGAAATTTCGCTGCGTGGTAGCCGTCACCGCGATGACTGTTACCATGACAACCGGTCCCTACTTGGTAGTGATTTCTTGAGCCGGACGGTGTTTGCCAGTGGTGGCTCCCAACCTGCTGCTTGAGCGTGGCTACCTTCTGAAACGGGTTCTCGCTCGCCGGCCGCTGCTCCAGCAGGGGGCGCTGCTTCACCTTCTTCGTCTTGCCGCAGTCGAGCTCCTCGTCGTGACCGTCGTCGTAGCGACGGCGCAGCTGCTGCTCGGCGATCTCCCGCTTGACGTCGAGGTCGACATGGCTGTCTCCCCCGTCCCAGCTAGACACGCCCACGCCGTAGCCGTGACTAGACTGACCAAGCAGCAGCTCCTCGACGCCGAGCGAGGGTCGAGCGGGCGCGCCGCTCCCCACCGCCGCCGCCGCCACACCCTCCTTCGCGTGCGCGTCCCAACTGTACGTCGGCACCTGAGCGTCGGGCTTGAGCTCAGTGGCGGCGGCAGCGGCAGGGAGCGCGTCGAGAGTGTCTGTGAGCACCGTCTCCTTCGTCTTCTCCACCCACTCCATCTTGAAGGAGGCTTCGCCGTCGTCGTCGTCGTCCTCGCTGCGCGCTTCCCGCTTCCGCCGCTCCTTCTCTTTCCGCCGCTTCTTCTTGTGCTTCTTGTGGCGCTTCCTCACCGACGCCTCGTCGTCGTCCGCGCGCGACTCGCTCGCGCACTCGCCGCCCTCCTCCCCCGGCGACCGGCTCCTCTGCCGCTTCCTCTTCTTGTGCTTCTTGCCGCCTGCTTCAGCGTCGTCGCCGTTCCGACGCTTCTTCTTCCGGTGCCGCGTGTCGTCGCTTTCAGACGACTGCGTCTCGGTAGGTTTCTCGCTGCTCGAGTTTCTCTTGCACAGCTTCAGCCGGATGCTGCTCTGCCGCGAGTCCGAATCCGACGCGTGCCCGCTCGACAACCGCTCGCTGCCGCCGGCCGACGACGACGCATCGCACGCGCCCCGGCTCTGCTCCTGCTCCTCGTTCTTCTCCTCGTCCGGGGGAGCCCCCGCGGCGGGGGGCTGCGGCGCGGCGGGCGCCGGCTTTGTGTCCGCCTCGATCGTCCAGCCCGCGCTGAGCGAGTACTCGCGGCTAGCGGCGGCGGCCTTGCGCGGCGAGCCGTCCGACACCGTCCACTCGGTCGTCGAGTTCACACTCCAGTTGCTGCCCTGCGACGACGGCGAGACGAGGTTGTGGTCGGTGACGATCCACTGAGAGGTGGCGCGCACGGGCGGCGTGCCGTTACGCAGCGGGCTGCACAGGGCGACGTGCTGCACCGTGATGGGACTCGACACGCTGCGCGCCGCCGGGACGTTGCCGCTCTGCTTCGCTCCCAGCGGCGACTTCACCGCCAGCTGGAGGTCGGGATACGGCCGGTTCCCCTCGCGCAGTCCGCTCGGCAGCTTGTCCGTCTTGCCGGCCTTCGGCGACGCCGCCGCCTCCCTCGGCTTGCGCTTCACGGCCTCCTTGTTCTCGGCGTCCGAGTCATTGTCGGACGACGACTGCTCGGGGTACGGCACGAGCGGGTTGAGCTTGGCGGCGGCGGCGTCGGCGGGGTCCGCCTTGCTGGTGTTCGCGACCACCTTGCCCTGCTTGATGTGCATCACGATGCGTGGTTTCACGAGCTCAGTGTGCGGCTTGATGCCGAACGAGATCTTCTCGCGTGCGAGCGGCGACGACGACGGCGTCACCTTTGGCTTCGGTGAATTCTCCGGCGCCGACTTCGGCGGAACCTTCTGCTGCGCGGGCGGAGAGAGCGCCTGCCGAGGGACAGGGCTACCCATGTCGACCCGCGCGCGTTTCGCCGCCTCATTGATCGTCAGTCCCTGCGGCAGCCGCGGCCCGATGAAGCTGCCCTTCGCTGGCGACGCCGGCGGCGCTGCCACTGCCTTAGCGTCCGGCCTCGCTTCCGCGCCGGGCTTCTGCGCGGCGTCAGCGGCGCCGGAGTGCGAGATCTCGCCGTTGAGCCGCGGCTGCGCCGAGTCGCGCACGTAGAACAGCAGGTAGGCCTCGGGCCGATTGAGCACGTTCGTGTTCTTCATGTCGCGCACGATCGTGTCGTTGAACACGTGCCAGACGCCGTTGGGTGCCTTCGCGTACGCGTAGTAGTGCCCGCTGTGGATGCCGCCGCCGCTGTGGCACACGATGCCGTAGAGACTGTAGAGCACGGGCGGGCCGTCCCGCCTGCTCATGTACGGTCGCAGGTCGAGCTGCTCGGGGTAGTGCACCATGTCGTGCACCTTGCGGCCGTCGAATCGCGCATACTCGAACCGCTTCAGCTGCAGCGTGAGAACGCTCGGCGCGTGGAACACCGTGAAGCGCTTCTGCGCCGTCACCTTGCACGCGCAGTGCCGGCAGTCGTACGCGTTCTCCTTCTGCAGCAGCTCCGGCTGCACGAAGCGTTCGAGCGCGCGCTGCACCGAGTTCGCGACTTTAATGTCGAGGCTGATATCGAGGAAGTGGTCGTACGTGTTCGACTTGGCGCGGCACTTGAGGCACTGCACCTGCGAGCGATGGTAGCCGCCGAAGATCTGGTTGATGACGGTCGTCTCGCGGCTGAAGCGGTCGAGATCGCGAGGCTGACCGGCGAGACAGTTCTTCTGCGCGACGTCGAGAACGTAGCGGAGGAACTCGTGCGCGTCCTCCTGCCGGCCGAAGCGGAAATGCTTCGCGATCTGACGCAGTCGCGCGATGATCATCTGCGGTCGGATGACGTGCCCCGAATGCGAGAGCGCGCGTTTCATGTGGTTCTGAAGGTCGCAGAGGACGCAGAAGCCGACGACGTGGCACTGCTGGCCGTGCTCGCCCGACAGCAGGTAGTGCGTCAGCGGCGGCGTGTACGTCAGGCACTGCAGCACCGCGTTCAGAAAGCACGTGTTGCCGGCGTTCTCGAGGCCGGCGCCGACGCGCAGCACGTGCGTCCACGTCATCCGCAGCTTCTCGGCCGCGTACAGCGTGCAGCGAGGCTTCAGCGGCGCCTCCTCCCCGTGCTCCTTCCCCGCCATCTTCTCCTTCTTCGCGGCGTTCACATCGCGGACGCCGCTGCTGCCCGCATTCAGCGGCTTGTACTTCATGCGCAGGTGCTGCAGGTGCGAAAACTGCTCGCCGGCCTTCTCAAAGTCGATGCTGGTGAGAAGGACTTTCTTCGAGGCAGCGACCAGCCTTTCCTCGAGCGAGGTCTCCTTGATGGAACCGCGTAGGGCCTCGCTTATAGCCTCATGGATCCCAAGCACAGAGTTCGCTGGCATAATACACAACGATCGTGGGCCACGCTTACGAGTAGAGTGAAACCGATTCTTACTCGTGCGTATGAAGTCGCACGCACACCTATGATGTCTCACACCTGTAAGAGAAAGAACGTGTATTTTAATTAAAATGCTCACAGTCTCACAGATCAACTGATGACATGAGACAACTTTCATGTGTGTAACCTGTAACGCCTTTACTAGAACTTTGATCTAGCCTGATCCTTAATTTTAATATATGGATTATTCTTCATGTAAAAAAGCCATGGCAATAATGGAAATGTCTTCATTAGTTTCACTGGACATTGACCTTGCCATTTTCATATGTACATATATAGGCTCAGGGGTAGAAATTAGTTTGAAAATTTACAGGCCAGCCAGGTCTGTAGGTATGGGTTTTTACAGGCCCGCCAGGCAAACTTTACAGGCCGGGGACGGTTTTACATGCTGGGGGTTGATTTTTCTAAACGGCACCGTCGGCTTGCTAGTATTATAAATGTCAGCCTGAGCCTAATATATCAACGGCCATCAGACCGAAAGACCCTCCTTAGAAGATTAAAATTGATCCGCATGAAGGCTGATGAAGTATATATACAATACATATGAAAAATTAATAGACTAGAGCCAACTCATTATATATATCAAATCAAATAATGCCATTAACTTACTATAGCGACATAGTTACGGCAATTAAGAAAATTGGACGAGAGCATGCGACTTGTAAGAGATGAGAAATGAGCAAAATGATTATCTCTTGCTATCTTTGGTTTATATTGCACATAAATAGTGTACATATAGCCTTATAGGTTCACATAATAAATGAACATTTTGTTGCTGCCCTACCAGAGGGGTAAGTTTATGTATTATTAATGTAAGGAGCTATGCATCCCTCTTACTCTTTATATATAATCCACAATATATTAAAGCAAGCTAGGGGAATGTCAAAACACGATGTGAAGTGGTTTCGAACACGAGGAGGTGGAAATCAAGCACAAAAACCAAACAGTGAACTTCAACACCTTCATTCTAAAAATCAAAATTTTATCTTAATAAATTTAAAACCCATTTAATAAAGCTACTATTATCAATATATTAAGCTAAAACAATAAAATAAAATGCATACTAAGTTTTATTGAAATAATCATTAAAAATGAAACACACACACACATACTAATTACTAATAGTAATACTAATTATTACTATGTCTGTACTATTACTAATAGTAATACTAATAGTAATACTATTACTAGTCTATAGCCTAGTCATCGAGTGTCACACGCAGTGCATACGCACACTTTTACTAGTTTAGGCTTACAACGCCTTATAAGTTATATAAACATTGTTACTTATATTTCTGGTCGCATATTTACGCACAATTAATTACGGCATATATAAGACGTTTACAAATTACAATAAACCCTTGAAGGGTCTTACGAATGACAATCCTATCCGTTTCGGCGTTTGGACATCCGACAGGAAAACAGTGACGTCGATGTGTAATCAGTGTATCATTGAAATAATGAGCACTGGATATCGCAGACAATTAAATATAAACAAATATATTATACATTAACCAATAAATATGCATACCTTTCCTGGTTCGACAAACGCGCAAAGACTATCAGTAAACTCATTAGTCCAAGCAACGCAGATCGCGATATTTAATGGCACACATGAAAGCGGCCATATTGGAAAGGAAATGGCGATTGCTCCTGATAATCAGAACTCGCTTGCGCGCAAGCGAACAACTAGCAAGCCCGTTGTGTCTCAGAGGTTCAAGCGGCGTGCTCTGACATTTAAAAGTCGGCCGCCGGGCGGACTCGAGTAGCGTGAACTCTCTTCTAACCGGTTCATCACCGGCTCGCGTATCTTTTTCTGCATGCATGAATCGACATCAATATAAAGCTGGTCATTCAGAGGTCAGAGGTCCCTAGCACTAGCAGCTGACTGCTGGCATCGCCTCACATCTTTTAGGTGAGTGGGAAAATATTATGTGGGAGGCCTATATTTTCCGTCCAGGCGATTAGTACTGGGATGTAGCACTGGCAGCAAGAACAAGCGGCCCAAGGATAGAGAACATGGGTCCCAATAAAACCAATGTGCGTAACCCTAACCCTAACCCTAATTTTAACCCTAACCCTATCCATAACCCTAACCATAACCCTAACCTATTATATTGATATAATATTATATTTATATTGATGTAAATGACATTGGTTTTATTGGGACCCATGTTCTCTATCCTTGAACCGAACAGGCCCGCACGTACAGCACACACGCGGCCATAACCCGACCAGGCTGTGTGACTAACGTCAATACACCGGTATTCTAACCCTAGCAATACCGTTTCTTGGAGCTAACGCGGCCATTGACTTACTATAATATAACAACTTTGTTGCTGTTGTTGTTGTTGTTGTTGTTGTTGTTGTTGTTGTTGTTGTTATATTATAGTCAATGGCCGCGTGTGGGCTGTACGTGCGGGCTTGTTCTTGCTGCCAGTGGGATGTAGAGCTTTACGACTACGACTCCGAGGAAGAAAGATACGCCAATGCCGCTGAAATGCGCCTCCACGATACCACGATCCACGATACATAGTTTTATTATTAATTTATAATTATAATATTAATAGAGTTATATCTCTCCGGCTTATAGTTATATCTCTCTTACACATCACTAGGAATAGTACTGTTACTTTTACTTTTAGCTTCTGCAGTTTCGTACGTCCTTTTCGTGGAGTTGTTATGCTCTAGAGTGTAAATAAAGAAAAGGTAGTAAATACAATTTGTATTTATACTATTAGTATTACTATCATCATTTCACGACTAAAATGGTCTATTTCAGTATTTGCCCCCTAACTGTAAGTTCTCATGCTGTGAATGTGATGTACTTCAGCTCCTGGATAATGGATTCATGATATAATTAAAATCTGAACCTAATTTGCAACATCCCGTGAATCCCCCGACATGTCTTAATTTTCAGCTGTGTTTACTATTCACAGTCCCAACACAGTCATGCTGTCTTTTGACAAGTTTATGACTGATGTATACATTTATGAACTGATCGAGATGTATGTCTGATTGATCTGGATGTATTAATTGGGACTGCTTATGGCTAGTGTAACTGATGACATGCAATTAGTATAGCCCCTTCCTGGGTCCGCCTCCATCTGTCCATAAATGACATGCCTTCTGAAATGCCCAATGAGAACCCTGGTTAAAAAGTCAAGAAAGATACAGTTATCATACATCGAATTTTAAGCAATGTCAGTGAATCAGTTTCACCATTACTAAAAAGTTGACAATGCTTGACATACAACACATTTTTGATACCAGGCTTACACCTCTGCCTACACGGTTATCCCATAATAAACAGTATCGCCAATTGCACACTTTACATTCTATGTATTACGTAAAAGACGAACCAAGTTCTCACTGCATTTTCAGGCGGAGTTATTATTAAAACCTGGCACCGTGTTAATAACGAAGCAGGTGCATTCAGCGGCAGTTTTGCTCTATAAAAATGGCCGTTAGTTGAACACACGGAGCGCAATTGAACCGACTGACATTCAGGTCCTTTCTTACATATACGGTTTCTGTCACGATACTGAACTTACGGCTAGAGGTTGTACCCCTAGCATATTTTAAACAGGTTGCCGATTCATATATAAAATATAACAAGTTTTCTTGCAATGTTTACTTGTTACTAAAAATGATGATTAAAAGTGTAATAAACAAAGTGAAATACCTTACGGAAGAAAGGCTCGTGACACCACCAATACAACCATATATGACAAAGCAATCTCTCAACTCGATACGACCATAGTGCATCTCAATGATCACTAAACGGAAAAAAGATACAATACAAATATACAATACCTTTCAACAAAAACATGTGAGGCACAACAACACTCCACATGGATCTACTAGCAATCAACTGTACCAAAATTGCACTACGGTCAGTACTCACCGCAAAACAGTGATTCATAAAAACAATAACAACATTGCTACACATGTGCTATATACTGTTCATGTAGGTAAACTAAACCAGGTCGCTTTCTCTCCCTTTCTTGTGAAGATATATTATCGTAAATAACATTTTGATGTGGCTTGAAGAAAGTGAATTGCGTGTTGGTGTGTGCACTCAAGGCTGACCGCATGTTGTGTGTAGACATATATATATATCACTTATATACATGCGACTGATCCGACAGCATTTAATGACCCCACCCACCCACCTAGAGAATAGTTTCATTGCAAAAACCTACATAAACACAATTGCTTATGGTACTGCCTGGTGTCGAAATTACAAAAATTACATTAAATATTTGTAACTATAAACAGGCAATACGCTTACAAGTTTACATGTGATATCTTCATGATCCCATGACTACTGCTGTGTGATTTGTATTGATAAATTAACACATTTCATAAAAAATTGAATTCGAAAGAAAACTCGTTAATATAAGGAAGCATCCGCAACAGTCCATGTGCAATCATGATGAAAGTGCACAAAAAATTCTAACAGCACAAACTCGGGTGTCAGAATATTAAATTAGGATTGTCTAGTTAAAAGTGGGTTGCATTGTCTACTTAGTTCACCTAATTTTGACATACTTATGTCTTTTTACGAATTTAAACATTCGCCAAACACGGACATAAATAACATCCTCACACATCGAGCACGAATTTCATCTCGGTGCAAAAATATACTACATGAAAGTCACATGGGACGATCTACACTATTTTACGATTTTTTGGTACTTTTACTACCAAAAATATTTTTACTACTATTTTTTACTACTTTTACTACCTTGAGTAGTAGTGAGGTGCAATCGGATCTAAATTCTTCAAAGACTGTTCATATTTTGCCTTTCCTTTGCACGGACCACACCCACCCGTGTACACAAACCTGTCACTTAATTTAAGTTAAATCATTGTCAATATGTCAATTAGGCGAGTTCTATCGCATAACCTTCGTAAAATTGCAACACTGTTGCAACACCGCAATTAATTAGCATCAATTTCGCTTGTGAAACTACAGTGCAGACTTGCAAGTGTTAACCCCAATTGTACTTTCCCATTCTTAAAAGCCAACAACTGCGTATTAACAGAGTATAAAAAAAGATACTCGTGCCCACACCTAATGATTTAGCAGTCATTGATAATCACTTGGAATAGTTCTTGCTTGCTCTACTCACATAATGTAAACACGTTTCTTTAAGTGGCATGATAGCGCAATGTATAATCAATAATTTAAACTGACAGGTCAAATACACTAGCATCTCCATCGATTCATATAAAAAGGGGGGGGGGTAAATAACAACAAGATTTGCACATACACCAGAACGCACACTGCTTCTATAACTGTAACCTTCTGGGCACCAGCGTCACAGGCATTACAAATGAAAGTTACTTAAACAGTAACTTATGAATCTGCAGTGTTTTCCAGAAAACAAAACTTGCAACTGTTTGTGTAGTGTGCTTTTGCCTAAAACTTAGAGAGAAAAAACGTTTTAAAGTGAGATCACGTACAATTTAATGTATTATTGTACTAAGTGGAAGGTTCTCTTTAGTAACTGTCTTTTGTACTCCTGTACACAACTGCACACACAGCATGTGATTAAAATGCCACAAAATGTCAAATGACATAGTATTCCTGCACGATGTAACGCTTTTAAAAAGCTCAATTGTCAATTTGATAACATATCAATTGGCAGTGACAACAGGTAGCAGGTAGCTGATTGTTAACAAATTAATATTAGTATCTAGTTCGAAAACTCGTCGCGTGATGATGATTGATGAACGACTATGGTAGCTGTTGCCCCTGGAACGCATTCGTGTCGTGTTTTCTCCATAATTGTAATTACTATAACGCCATCTCCATGGCTGTTCTGGGGCCACCACCCTGAAATTTTCGGCTGGCGTGGTAGCCGCACCACATGACTGTTTACCATGACAACCGTCCGCTACTTGGTAGTGATTTCTTGAGCCGGATCGGTTTGCCAGTGGTGGGCTCCCCAACCTGCTGCTTCGAGCGTGGCTACCTTCTGAAACGGGTTCTCGCTCGCCGGCCGCTGCTCCAGCAGGGGGCGCTGCTTCACCTTCTACGTCTTGCCGGCAGTCGAGCTCTTCGTCGTGACCGTCGTCGTAGGCGACGGCGCAGCTGCTGCTGCGGCGATCTCGCGCTTGACTTCGAGGTCGACATGGCTGTCCTCCCCCGTCCCAGCCTAACACGCCCACGGCCGTACGACGTGACTAGACTGACCAAGCAGCAGCTCTCTCGACGCCGCAGCGAGGGTCGAGCGGGCGCGCCGCTCCACACCGCTCGCCGCGCACACGCCTCCTTCGCGTGCGCGTCCAACTGTACGTCGGCACCCTGAGCGTCGGGCTTGAGCTCAGTGGCGGCGGCGGCGGCAGGGAGCGCCGTCGAGAGTGTCTGTGAGCACCGTCTCCTTCGTCTTCTCCACCCACTCCATCTTGAAGGAGGCTTCGCCGTCATCGTCGTGCGTCCTCGCTGCGCGCTTCCCGCTTCGCCGCTCCTTCTCTTTTCCGCCGCTTCTTCTTGTGCTTCTGTGGCCTTCTCACCGACGCCTCGTCGTCGTCCGCCGCGGACTCGCTCGCGCACTCGCCGCCCTCCTCCCCCGGCCGACCGCTCCTCTGCGCTTCTCTTCTTGTGCTTCTTGCCGCCTGCTCAGCTCGTCGCCGTTCCGACGCTTCTTCTTCCGGTGCCGGCGTGTCGTCGCTTTCAGACGACTGCGTCTCGTAGGTTTCTCGCTGCTCGAGTTTCTCTTGCACAGCTTCAGCCGATGCCTGCTCTGCGCGAGTCCGATGTCCGACGCGTGCCCGCTCGACAACCGCTCGCTGCCGCCGGCCGACGACGACGCTCGGCACGCACCCCGGCTCTGCTCCTGCTCCTCGTTTTTTCGTCCGGGGAGCCCCGCGGCGGGGGGCTGCGGCGCGGCGGGCGCCGGCTTAGAGTGTCCGCCTCGATCGTCCAGGCCGCCGCTGAGGCGAGTACTCGCGGCTAGCGCGGCGGCCTTGCGCGGCGAGCCGTCCGATCCGCCACTCGTCGTCGAGTTCACCTCCAGTTGCTGCCTGCGACGACGGCGAAGACAGGTTGTGGTCGTGACGATCCACTGAGAGGTGCGCGCACACGGCGGCCGTGCCGTTACGCAGCGGGCTGCACAGGGCGACGTGCTGCACCGTGATGGGACTCGACACGCTGCGCGCCCGCCGGACGTTGCCGCTCTGCTTCGCTCCCAGCGGCGACTTCACCGCCAGCTGAGGTCGGGATACGGCCGTTCCCTCGCGCAGTCCGCTCGGGCGCTTGTCCGTCTGCCGGCCTTCGGCGACGGCCGCCGCCTCCCTCGGCTTGCGCTTCACGGCCTCCTTGTTCTCGCGTCCGAGTCTTGTCGGACGACGACTGCTGGGTACGGCACGAGCGGTTGAGCTTGGCGGGCGGGCGGCGTCGGCGGCGGCGGCGGGGTCCCGCCTTCTGGTGTTGCGACCAACCTTGCCCTGCTTGATGTGCATCACGATGCGTGGTTTCACGAGCTCAGGTGCGGCTTGATGCCGAACGAGATCTTCTGCGCGTGCGAGCGGCGACGACGACGGCGTCACCTTTGCTTCGGTGAATTCTCCGGCGCCGACTTCGGCGGAACCTTCTGCTGCCGCGGCGGAGAGAGCGCCTGCGAGGGACAGGGCTACCCATGTCGACCCGCGCGCGTTCGCCGCCTCATTGATCGTCAGTCCCTGCGGCAGCCGCGGCCCGATGAAGCTGCCCTTCGCGGGACGCCGGCGGCGCTGCACTGCCTTAGCGTCCGGCCTCGCTCTGCCCGGCGTTCTGCGCAGGCGTCGGCGGCCCGGAGTGCGAGATCTCGCCGTTGAGCCGCGGCTGCGCCGAGCCGCGCACGTAGAACAGCAGGTAGGCCTCGGGCCGATTGAGCACGTTCGTGTTCTTCATGTCGCGCACGATCGTGTCGTTGAACACGTGCCAGACGCCGTTGGGGCCTTCGCGTACGCGTAGTAGTGCCCGCTGTGGATGCGCCGCCGCTGTGGCACACGATGCCGTAGAGACTGTAGAGCACGGGCGGGCCGTCCCGCTGCTCATGTACGGTCGCAGGTCGAGCTGCTCGGGGTAGTGCACCATGTCGTGCACTTGCGGCCGTCGAATCGCGCATACTCGAACCGCTTCAGCTGCAGCGTGAGAACGCTCGGCGCGTGGAACACCGTGAAGCGCTTCTGCGCCGTCACCTTACACGCGCAGTGCCGGCAGTCGTACGCGTTCTGCTTCTGCAGCAGCTCCGGCTGACGAAGCGTCGAGCGCGCGCTGCACCGAGTCGCGACATTTATGTCGAGGCTGATATCGAGGAAGTGGTCGTACGTGTTCGACTTGGCGCGGCACTTGAGGCACTGCACCTGCGAGCGATGGTAGCCGCCGAAGATCTGGTTGATGACGGTCGTTAGGCAGCTGAAGCGGTCGAGATCGCGAGGCTGACCGCGAGACAGTTCTTCTGCGCGACGTCGAGAACGTAGCGGAGGAACTCGTGCGCGTCTCCTGCCGGCCGAAGCGGAAATGCTTCGCGATCTGACGCAGTCGCGCGATGATCATCTGCGGTCGGATGACGTGCCCAAATGCGAAAGCGCGCGTTTCATGTGGTTCTGAAGGTCGCAGAGGACGCAGAAGCCGACGACGTGGCACTGCGGCCGTGCTCGCCGACAGCAGGTAGTGCGTTCAGCGGCGGGTGTACGTCAGGCACTGCAGCACCGCGTTCAGAAAGCACGTGTTGCCGGCGTTCTCGAGGCCGGCGCCACGCGAGCACGTGCGTCCACGTCATCCGCAGCTTCTCGGCCGCGTACAGCGTGCAGCGAGGCTTCAGCGGCGCCTCCTCCCCGTGCTCGCTTCCCCGCCATCTCTCCTTCCTTCGCGGCGTTCACATCGCGGACACGCCGCTGCTGCCCGCATTCAGCGGCTTGTACTTCATGGCGCAGGTCTGCAGGTGCGAAAACTGCTCGGCCGGCCTCTCAAGTCGATGCTGGTGAGAAGAGCTTTCTTCGAGGCAGCGACCAGCCTCTCCTCGAGCGAGTCTCCTTGATGGAACCGCGTAGGCGCTCGCTTATAGCCTCATGGATCCCAAGCACAGAGTTCGGCTGGCATAAATACACAACGATCGTGGCCACGCTTACGAGTAGGTGAAACCGATTCTTACTCAGTGCGTATGACACCTGTAAGAGAAAGAACATGTATTTTAATTAAATGCTCACAGATCAACTGATGACAATGAGACAACTTTCATGTGTGTAACCTGTAACGCCTTTACTAGAATTTGATCTAGCCTGATCCTTAATTTTAATATATGGATTATTCTTCATGTAAAAAAGCCATGGCAATAATGGAAATTCTTCATTAGTTTCACTGGACATTGACCTTGCCATTTTCATATGTACATATATAGGCTCAGGGGTAGAAATTTAGTTTGAAAATTTACAGGCCAGCCAGGTCTGTAGGTATGGGTTTTATAACCAGGCCC
>NW_014577829.1:36351-42892 GCF_000485595.1 Priapulus caudatus
GATATCATTGTACTAGTTAACTATTAAATGTGATTAAGCTGGTTTTTAATTTTTTTACCATGAGTTTATGGCTGTGTGGTAATGTTTTTACCCTTACTTAGAGTTTAGAAACACTTGCTATATGCAAGCAATACAGTGAGTAAGTATAATTATAGCGGTCAGAAAAATACGAGAATGGCCAGGAGACTTTTGAAACCATTAACTTTAATCCACTAAAAGGAGGTTTTAGCATTGCATATATATCAACAGTCCATGATAGAAGATGTTCTATTATGGACTCTTGATATTATCACACTCAAAATTCACAAACAGGTTAATTTTACAAAGAAATTATAAGGTAATTACCCAGATGAAAATTTTATAAAATATATTAATATAACCAATTATTATACTTATCATCAATTATTGTATGTACATATACTATAGCGACGGAATGGAAAGCTTATCATATAACAACAAAGCTATCAGATAACTAATATATTCATACTCCATATATAAGGCAAGCCAGGTGTGTGTGTATGTGTGTGTATGTGTGTGTACACGTGTGGTGCGCATAGAGGAGAAAAGGTGATATGAATGCGCTCACCTTTATAGCCAGTTATATATTGCCCAGAACTATAGTAGCTTTTGCATTTACTTTCAGCTAGGTGACATATATAGGAATTGCATTTAGCTGAGTGACTTGGTGGAGTGAAGCTGTGATCAATGACGCTGAGGATCAGACCTTGCTAGCTGTTTCAGGCTATATCTGTGTGGTGTCCTATTACATGCTGAAGAGTTTAGCATGTACGGATCAGTTGTCATTGCAACGGAGATTACTAGCAGGTAAATTATAATTTGTTTATATAGGTCATTAGTTGCATCTTCCACATAGCTTATTAAATATATTGATATATTGAAATATATTGAATATATTGAAATATTCATTAAAATATAATGTAGTCATTGTTGCATCTAGGTATCAACTTCTTGAAATGACTAAAATAAATTTAAACCCCCATATATTTGTTAGCATCTTCCTCAAGTGGCAATTTGTAATTATTTTCTGCAGTCTATAGCCTTTAGTACTCTCTTCATTACCGCGCAGGAATGCTTGATGCGTGACACTGGTGTTGGCAGTCCTTGCGCTGGATTACAGCGCCACGGCCGCGTTCTAGCTTCACTCCAACGTTTCTGCTGTCTGTCACTACCCTGCAGAAGATGTTCTTCTTACTGATTCGGCTGGTGAACTACCTGTCAGCTCATGTTTGGCCACTCTCCAACGTCAAGCAGGCCCAAGTAAGCTACATGCCATATTTTTTGCGTACAGAGAAGATTTCGCGAATATCAGACTTGACGGACCTAATTCCGAGTAGTTAAATATGTTCGGGCGGGAGAATTATGAATTATTTGGTAATGCAATTATTCACGTGTTGTTATTTTTCGCGGTCGGACTCGCTCACTAAATTTGCGAAATAAGCCACCGGCGAAATATACAGCGTTTGACTACAGGTAAGTACTATTGGGTGATCGCAGGCTGTCCTGTTCCTGCTGGTCGGATACGGGCTACTATTGTTCACGGTGGATTTCAGCAGACCTTAGTATAAGCAACATGTAGTATCTGCTAAATCAGTACATTGTGCTCTTTATCAACATTGGTTGCAAAAACAGGTCACATAATGTTGATGAAAATATGCATTTTACGCGTCAAAGTGAAGTAGTTCTGACCTTGCGAATACCATACCAAACCAATACCACTTCTAGTTCTAGTTGTGTATGGTTTGGCTTGGTTTTTTTCGTTATTTGCTTAGGAAATGTTTCTGACTGGACAGCTAGCCAAGCAGGCCGCCAGAGTATGGGAAAACGCTATAATTCAGTGAAGATACGAACACGCGAAGGATACGTTAGAGTTCACCTCACTACAACTTCCAGTCCATGATAAGTAGGACTTGAAAAGAATCAATGCTACAGCTACTGAGTTCAAGTAGGGAGTTATACTCCTGAAAAACTAAATATTCTATAGATAGTGTCAAAAGGAGAGTAAATTATTGAAGTGTGTTAACTCAGTGTTAACTTAGCTGTCGTATATTGAAACACTGTATAAAAATGTATATATAAGAAAGTTATTAATTTGAATGGTAATCATCGTCTTATCACAGTCGCTATCATTGTTGTTGTCGTTGATGCTGTGTTGTTGTTGTTGTGTGTTGTTGTTGTTGTTGTTGTTGTTGTTGTTGTTGTTGTTGTTGTCATTATAACATCATAATCAGCTCACATGATAATCATTATCATTATGCTTAGCTGCATCACATCAGTCATCGATATTCTTATAATAATGACCATTGTAATCTCTTTGATATACTAGACTGTCGCAGAGAGCAAAGGGCGAAGAAATGTGCTAGCTTCAAAACGTACGCTAAAAGGATGGCAGTCAGTTCAGAACATACTGGTGTGTGCAGAGATTCCAGTCTGCGATGAAAGGCGCTTCCACAGTTTTCTCTGAAAGTATGTTTCCCATCCATTTGTTTATAGCTAGCAGATATATGATAGTTCTCCACATATTCATCTCTATAGATCCATGGGCGTAAATCCTCGGGGGATGGGGGATGCATCCGCCCGCTCTTGAAGGAGGGGGGAATGGTCGTGTACAAATTAGCCCCCCTAGATAAAAAAAAAAACTCTTACCTACCTGCCCGCACTGAAAGTTGAGGCTAATTATGATAAATTGAGACATGGCCGCAGACCTAAATCAATTCAATTAGCTGCAGGGGCGTGTACGGGGAGGTTTGTCAGGGAGTCCGGACCCCCCCCCCCTCGTCGCGCAGGAAAACGCAACTGAGGGGGTCTAATTCAAAAATTCTGGGGGACTGGCCCCCCGACCCCCTTCGCGGATCTATCCCCCCACATCCTCGGTATGGATTTACGCCCCTGCATAGATCGACAACTGAAGTTTATTGCATTCAACTCTATCTTCAACCACTTGATTTCATTAACATATAACACAGGCCCTTGTGCATTTGACCTTTGCTTTGCTTATGTAGGTGTAGTAACATTGTGTATGTGTTTATATAGCACGAGAATTTGAACCTATCGCCTCCTGATAGACTCGAGTTAGATAATCTATGCAGAAAGTATTGAGTATTACTTTCTAATATTATATGTTGGTAAAATGTAGGACGCTTGCACATCCAGAAGATGTGAAGTGTCTGAATGTGTGTTGGTTTTTTAGTGTGTCAACGTTTGTATTGATTTCGTTATTATGACAGATTTTGCCCAGATGTCGTAATGTTAAGCCAAAGTATGAAGAAGAACTCTCCGGCTGACACGAGAGTTGTTTCTAATGTACAGACACGGCCGGTGCGACACACAGGAACAGGCATTCGCATTGGACAATTTCTTGCCCTTGACAAGCGAATGAAGGAATGGGTGCGAAAATGCTTTCATGTCAATTGCAATAATAGTCCACTAAGTGGGAAGCCATTCTCTACTTCACTGAAGAACATCTACTGTTTTATGAAGTATTTCTAAGGGGTGTCTTTTTCCAAGTATTTGAAAGTATCCAGGCAAAATGGCTAGTAAGTTTGTGTCTATATTAACACTGTGTGACTACAATTTATGTGAAGTAATAACTGTTACTGTTGCATTCTTATAATAATTTTTTGTTTCAAAATGCATTGAATAGTATATATGCATAATATTCGATTTCTTGCAATGATATGCACCTTAGCTTGTAAGTCAAGTCAAATAAGTTTAATGGGTACAATTCCATTCAATACTCAGTGCTGTATTAGAACTTCCATGCTAAACATTTGTTTTAAGTTTCTATATTCGTTGACAGTTTTATATTGATATACAATGTTGACTAATTTATTGCGTAGATTTGCTTGAGCAGGATACAGCTCATCGTCAGCCACATCTTGGAGGTGCTCACAGAGAATGAGGCAAACTACTACATTTGTCTCTTCGCACTGTGAAAGACAAACATCTGTGTAGGTGCAAGTATATCGTTGATAGTTTGACGAACAGAACAACATCGCTTGGTAGTAGGTAGACAATAATCAGCTGAGCAAATGGCTATAACATTGATAATTACTATTAGGGCTGTAAATGAATACACAAGCCTCTGCGATTCGATCCGGTCTCGATATATTAGCGCTCTTCGATCGATTCGCCAGGCAAACTTTACAGGCCGGGGACGGTTTTACATGCTGGGGGTTGATTTTCTACGGGCCCGTCGGGCTTGCTAGTATTATAAATGTCAGGCCCGAGCTTTAAAATACGGGCATCGGGCCCGCGGCCCCTTAGGATTTTGTCCCATGAGGCTGATGTGTATGTATACATACATATGAAAATTAATGCTGGCCTCTTTCAATCTTGATTACTTACTTGCGACATAGTTACGCAATTAAGAAAATTGGACGAGAGCATGCGACTTGTAAGAGATGAGAAATGAGCAAATGATTATCTCTGTATCTTTGGTTTATATTGCACATAAATAGTGTACATATAGCCTTATAGGTTCACATAATAAATGAACATTTTGTTGTCTACCTACCAGGGGAGGTAAGTTATGTATTAATGTAAGGAGCTATGCATCCCTCTTACTCTTTATATATAATCCACAATATATTAAAGCAAGCTAGGGGAATGTCAAAACACGATGTGAAGTGGTTTCGACACGAGGAGGTGGACATCAACATCAAAAACCAAACAGTGAACTTCAACACCTTCATTCTAAAAATCAAAATTTTATCTTAATAAATTTAAAACCCATTTAATAAAGCTACTATTAATCAACATTCATCAGCGTTACACTAGCCATAAGCAGTCCCAATTAATACATCCAGATCAATCAGACATACATCTCGATCAATTCATAAAATGTATACATCAGTGCATAAACTTGTCAAAAGACAGCATGACTGTGTTGGGACTGTGAATAGTAAACACAGCTGAAAATTAAGACATGTCGGGGGATTCACGGGATGTTTGCAAATTAGGTTCAGATTTTAATTATATCATGAATCCATTATCCAGGAGCTGAAGTACATCACATTCACAGCATGAGAACTTACAGTTAGGGGCAAATACTGAAATAGACCATTTTAGTCGTGAAATGATGATAGTAATACTAATAGTATAAATACAAATTGTATTTACTACCTTTCTTATTTACACTCTAGAGCATAACAACTCCACGAAAAGGACGTACGAAACTGCAGAAGCTAAAGAAAATGAACAGTATCATTCCTAGTGATGTGTAAGAGAGATATAACTATAAGCCGGAGAGATATAACTCTATTAAATTATAATATAAATTAATAATAAAAACTATGTATCGTGGATCGTGGTATCGTGGAGGCGCATTTCAGCGGCATTGGCGTATCTTTCTTCCTCGGAGTCGTAGTCGTAAAGCTCTACATCCCACTGGCAGCAAGAACAAGCCCGCACGTACAGCCCACACGCGCCGATTGACTATAATATAACAACAACAACAACAACAACAACAACAACAACAACAAACAACAACAGCACAAAGTTGTTATATTATAGTAAGTCAATTGCCGCGTTAGCTCCAAGAAACAGGTATTGCTAGGGTTAGAATACCGGTGTCACGTTAGTCACACAGCCTGGTCGGGTTATGGCGCGCTGTGGTGCTGTACGTGCGGCCTGTTCGGTTCAAGGATAGAGAACATGCGGTCCCAATAAAACATTGCATTTACATCAATATAATATAATATATTATCAATATAATAGGTTAGGGTTATGGTTAGTGTATGGATAGGTTAGGGTTAAATTAGGTTAGGGTTAGGTTACGCACATTGTTTTATTGGGACCCATGTTCTCTATCCTTGGCCGCTTGTTCTGCTGCCAGTGCTACATCCCAGTATAACGCCCTGGACGGAAAATATAGGCCTCCCACATAATATTTTCCCACTCACCTAAAAAGATGTGAGGCGATGCCAGCAGTCAGCTGCTAGTGTAGGGACCTCTGACCTCTGAATGACCAGCTTATATGAGATGTCGATTCATGCATGCAGAAAAGATACGCGAGCCGGTGATGAACCGGTTGAGAGAGAGTTCACGCTACTCGATCCGCCGGCGGCCGACTTTTAAATGTCAGAGCACGCCGCTTGGACCTCTGAGACACAACGGGCTTGCTAGTTGTTCGCTTGCGCGCAAGCGAGTTCTGATTATCACGAGCAATCGCCATTCCTTTCAATTATGGCCGCTTTCATGGTGTGCATTAAATATCGCGATCTGCGTTGCTGGACTAATGAGTTTACTGATATCTTTGCGCTGTTTGTCGAACCAGGAAATATGCATATTTATTGGTTCAATGTATAATATATTTGTTTATATTAATTGTCTGCGATACACGTGCTCATTATTTCAATGATACACTGATTACACATCGACGTCAACTGTTTTCCTGTCGTGAATGTCCATAACGCCGAAACGGATAGAATTGTCTTCGTAAGACCCGTTCAAGGGCTTGATTAGGTTAATTGTAAACGTCTTATTAGGCTCGTAAGTTAATGTGCTAAATATTCGAATCCTC
>NW_014577829.1:43597-54373 GCF_000485595.1 Priapulus caudatus
CAATTAGTATAGCCCCTTCCTGGGTCCGCCTCCATCTGTCCATAAATGACATGCCTTCTGAAATGCCCAATGAGAACCCTGGTTAAAAAGTCAAGGTATCATTTACTAGTTAGCACTATTAAATGTGATTAAGCTGGTTTTTTAATTTTTTTTACCATGAGTTTATGCTGGTGTGGTAATGTTTTTACCCTTACTTTAGAGTTTAGACACTTGCTATTATGCAAGCAATACCAGTGAGTAAGTATAATTATAGCGGTCAGAAAAATACGAGAATGGCCAGGAAGACTTTTGAAACCATTACTTTAATTCCACTAAAAGGAGGTTTTAGCATTGCATATATTATCAACAGTCCATGATAGAAGATGTTCTATTATGGACTCTTGATATTATCACACTCAAAATTCACAAACAGGTTAATTTTTACAAAGGAAATTATAAGGTAATTACCCAGATGAAAATTTTATTACAAATATTATTAATATAACCAATTATTATACTTTACATCAATTATTGTATGTACTATATACTATAGCGAGGTATGGGAATAGCTATCATAAACCAACAAAGCTATCAGATAACTAATATATTCATACTCCATATATAAGGCAAGCCAGGTGTGTGTGTATGTGTGTGTATGTGTGTGTACACACGTGTGTGTGCGCATAGGAGGAGATAAGAAGGTGATATGAATGCCTCACCTTTATACCAAGTTATATATTGCCCATAACTATAGTAGCTTTTGCATTTACATTTCAGCTAGGTGACATATATAGGAATTGCCATTTTAGCTGAGTGACTTGGTGGAGTGAACTGGTGATCATGACGCTGAGGATCAGACCTTGCTTAGCTGTTTCAGCTATATCTGGTGTGGTGTCCTATTACATGCTGAAGAGTTTAGCATGTACGGATCAGTTGTCATTGCAACGGAGATTACTAGCAGGTAAATTATAATTGTTGTTATATAGGTCATTAGTTGCATCTTCCACATACTTATTAAAATATATTGATATATTGAATATATTGAATATATTGAAAATAATTCATTATAACATATACATGTAGTCATTGTTGCATCTAGGTATCAACTTCTTGAAATGACTAAAATAAATTTAAACCCCATATATTTGTTAGCATCTTCCTCAAGTGGCATTTGTAATTATTTTCTGCAGTCTATAGCCTTTATGTATCTCTTTCATTACCCGCAGGAATGCTTGGATGCGTGACACTGGTGTTGGCAGTCCTTGCGCTGGATTACAGCCGCCACTGGCCCGTTTCTAGCTTGCACTCCAACGTTTCTGCTGTCTGTCACTACCTGCAGAAGAAGTTCTTCTTACTGATTGGCTGGTGGAACTACCGTCAGCTCATGTTGGCCACCTCCAACGTCAAGCAGGCCCAAGTAAGCTACATGCCATATTTTTTGCGTACAGAGATTTTCGCGAATTCAGACTTGACGGACAATTTCGCGAGTGGTTAATTTCGCGGGCGGGGAATTATGAATTATTTGGTATGAATTATTCACGTGTTGTTATTTTCGCGGTCGGGGACTCGTTCACGAAATTCGCGAAAATTAAGCCACCGCGAAATATACAGCGTATACAGTAAGCTATATGGCGTGATCCAGCGATCTTGTCATGTTGTGGTCGGATAACTGGTACCATTGTTCAGGTGGATTTCAGCAGACCTAATATAGCAACATGTAGTATCTGCTAAATCAGTAATTGTTGCTCTTTATCAAACATTGGTTGCAAAAACAGGTCACAAATGTGATGAAAAATTGCATTTGTACGCGTGCAAAGTGAAGTAGTTCTGACCTGAGATATCCTACCAAACCAATACACTTCTAGTTCTAGTTGTGATGGTTTGGCTTGTTTTTTTCGTTTGCTTAGGAGAAGTTTCTGCTGGACAGGCTAGCCAAGCAGGCCGGCACAGAGTATGGAAAACGCTATAACTTCAGTGAAATACGAACACGCGAGGACTACGTTAGAGTTCACCCACTAACAGACTTCAGTCATTATAAGGTAGGACTTGAAAAGATCATGCATACAGCTCACAGTTCAAGTAGGGAGTTATATCTCCTGAAAAAACTAATTTTCTATAGATAGATGTCAAAGGATGAGTAAATGTATTGAAGTGTTAACTTACTGTTATATTGAAACACTGTATAAAAATGTTATATATAAGAAAGTTATTAAATTTGATTGGTATCATCGTCTTATCACATCGCTATCATTGTTGTTGTCGTTGATGCTGTTGTTGTTGTTGTTGTTGTTGTTGTTGTTGTTGTTGTTGTTGTTGTTGTTGTTGTTGTTGTTGTTGTTGTTGTTGTCATTATAACATCATAATCAGCATCACCATGATAATCATTATCATTATGCTTAGCTTCATCACATCAGTCATGATTATTCTTATAAATTAAGACCATTGTAATCTCTTTTCTGATATTATCTAGGACTATGTCGACAGAGTAGCAAAGGGCGAAGAAAATGTGCTACTTCCAAAACGACCTAAAAGGATGGCCGTCAGTTCAGGAACATCTGGTGTGTGCAAGATGATTCCAGTCTGCGATGAAGCCTTCACACAGTTTGCTCTGAAAGTATGTTTTCCCATCCATTTGTTATAGCTAGCAGATATATGATATTCTCCAGCATTATATCTCATTCTCATAGATCCATGGGCGTAAATCCCGGGGGGATGGGGGGATGCATCCCCCCCGCTCTTGAAGGAGGGGGGGATGGCCTGTACAAATATCCCCCCCTTATTCTCATAGATCGAACACTGAAGTTTATTGCATTCAACATATCTTCAACCACTTGAATTTCATTTAACCATATAACACACCTTGGCATCTTGACCTTTGCTTTTGCTTATGTTAGGTGTAGTAAATTGTGTATTGTTATAACGCAGAGAATTTGACTATCGCCTCCTGATATGACTCGAGTTTAGATAATCTATCAGAAAGATGAGTATTACTTTTCTAATATTATATGTTGGTAAATTGATAGGAGCGCTTGGCACATCCAGAAGATTGAAGTGTCTGAATGTGTTGTTGGTTTTTAGTGTGTCAACGTTTGTATTTGATTTCGTTTATTATGACAGATGTTTGCTCCAATGTCGTATGTTAACCAAAGTATGAAGAAGAACTCCGAGCTGACACGAGAGTTGTTTCTAATGTACACACCCAGGTGGCGACACACAGAAGCAGGCATTCCCATTGGACCAATTTCTTCCCTTGACAAGCGAATGAAGGGAATGGGTGCGAAAATGCTTTCATGTCAATTGCAATTATAGTCACTAAGTGGAAGCCATTCTCACTTCACTGTAGAACAATCACTGTTTTTATGAAGTTATTTCTAAGAGGGTGTTCTTTTGTCCAAGTATTTGAAAGTGATCCAGGCAAAATGGCTAGTAAAGTTTGGTCTAATATTAACACTGTGTGACTACAATTTATTGTGAAGTAATAACTTTACGTGTTTGCATTCTTTAATATTTTTGTTTCAAATGCATTCTATGTATATATGCATAATATTAGATTTTCTTGCAATGATATGCACATTTACTTTGTAAGTCAGTCAAATAGTTTATGGTACAATTCCATCAATATCTCAAGTGCTGTATAGAAATTCCATCTACAACATTGGTTTTATAGTTTCTTATATTGGTGTGACAGTTTTATATTGATATAAAAATGTGACTAATTTTATTGGGGTAGATTTGCTGATGGCAGGATACAGCTCACCGTCAGCCATCTTGGAGGTGCTAACAGAGAATGAGGCAAACTACCTACATTTGCTCTTCGCACTGAAAGACAAACATCTGTGTAGGTGCAAGTATAGTCGTTGATAGTTGACGAACAGAACAACTCGCTGGTTAGTTAGTGTGAGACAATAAGCACTGAGCAAAATGGCTATAACACTGATATTACTATTAGGGCTGTAATGATACACAAGCCTCTCGATTCGATCCGGTTCTCGATATTAGCCTCTCGATTCGATTCCCAAAATATTGAAATGTTATCTTGTTTTTTATATTTTCATTATTTTGCAATAATAAATTATTAGAAATTGCCAATGAATACTAAATGGAGAATAGACTAGAGAGTCTAGAGAGTATATATACACTGCACAGTCGCTGAGTAACATTGGTGAGTAACACCAGAGCATATAAATCAGTGATTTATATGCTCTGGTAAAGCGGGCAGCACACTTCACCATTTTCGTTGCTCGTACAGGCAATTTTCGTGGTCGCCACAAAAATGGCCAAGTGTGCGGGGGCCGGCAACGACCACTCGCCACGGAAATTTAGTGGTGACCACGAGTTGCCGAGAATCAAACCGGTTTGATTTCTCACCACGAAAATTGCTCGTGGTGGCAACTTATGGTGAAGTGTGCTGTGACGCGGCAACGGCCACAAAAATTGCCGACCACGAAAATTGCCTGTACGAGCAACGAAAATGGTGAAGTGTGCTCCTAGCTTAACACTCCACAGTATATAGCATCTATCTATCGGAGGAAAAAAGTGGTATCGAAGTGGAATCGAAAATACGGGGAAAAATATCGAGGATCGGATCGAGGGAAGAGAATCTTGTTCCGATTCGATTTCGGTGGATCGTTACAGCCCTAATTACTATGCTCATATGTCAGGATATTTCTTTAGTGTACTAGTATTTTTGTATTTTATTATATTATTATATTAAATCTTTATTGCATGTAATTCAAATACAAATACATGTAATGAAGACAGTAGTGATGTGCAATTTAATTTGTGCAATACAATTTAAATGTATTTTTAGCTCATCTGACATAGTCAGATGCAGCTTGTAGAATCGCCCTATAGTTCCTTCCCTGTCCCGTCCGCGCGTTGGCAAATCGAAATACACTCGACGTACTGTCACGATATCGTGACCGTGGGTGGTAATCCTAAAACGATTGGATGCCGAAGATCTGGGGTCAAAGGTCAAAGATTCAAACGTGTAAGAAGCTGGACATTCATCCTTAACTTAAGGTATATGAGGAAATGCAGAATTGCGGCCCACAATTAAACGGCCTCAGACCTTAGCTTTGATATTTCGTGTTATAGCCATCATGTAGAAAAGCCATCATTCTGAAATTGAAGTCACATGATCAAATTCAATGGGCCACAGCAGATTTTAGACATTTTATAGGACATGCGTCTGACAGAGCGATTGAAAAACTTTTTTGTTTCAGCGGTGACTAGCATTCTTTATTCATTATTGAAATGGACTCAACTGAAATCTACTTCTGCTACATCAGAGTATAAGTGTCAGATTAATCCTTTTGACCCTCAAGAGGACGTAAACATGGATTTGTCTGACTGCTCTATTAGAAGAATTTTGACTGCCGGGTTGCTTAGTAGAATCTGTTACATGCCTCATGTATGAGGCTTACAATCCACCCAGTAATTTCAAAGTCTAATTTTGGGTAAAAAGGTTATGCCTTTAAATCGTATAATTATCTATGGCATTCCTGTACTGTCAGTATTACATGTATCCGATATGCCACTCTTGTGGCCCTACTGCCAGTGAATGTGTTGATCGACTCGTCTATTTTTTGCTGCGTAATTTCGTCTACATGGCCAGGCTCTCTATTGCAGCGTAGGCCTGCCTAGTAAATGCATCGAGCCGCCGGCTTCACTATTCTGTCTTCACAGCTTATCTGGCTCCCACGCCCCCCCGCCTCTACTACTTACGGATCCACCTCCATCTTTAATCTAAACACCTTAAACGTCCACCATCCCTCCGCTTGCAATTTCCCATAACACCCCCACGAACATCATCTTTCTCCCCCCCCCTTCCACGACCACCTCTCGATACCAGCCTGTGAGATTACTTTCCCCGGTTATTGAACATCACCTTGTCCGTCACGAACCAGCTTTACTATGCAATCACCCACTGCCACACAGACCTCACGCCACTTACCACTCTACCCCCCATCGAGCCCGCCTCGAGTCCCCGGTGCGTTCTCTCTGCGCGGCCCCTCCGGGCCATCGTTACTTCCTACTTTACAACATGACAACACTGAACATTTACCATCTTCAATCATTCTGTCCTAGTTTACATGCCCTCAGCCATTTCTAGCTGACACAGCATACACTATCGATACCTACTTAGCAGAAAACATCGCACCTGCCTGTCCACTTGTCCACCTTAGTGGCTCTACTGAAGCTGCCCTCGAACAAGTGACACAGCATCAGTGGTTGCGCTTTTATAATCACTTAACTCTTTAATTTATTCTACTTTACGTTCTTGGTTCTTTGTCCGTCGCTCTGTGATGATTAGTTGTTTTGGAATATCTTGCTTTACATGCCTGCCATCAATTCTAACATTCTCCTCGCGATCTACTATAGCATTCGTTTACCTTGCAGAACAATTGGCAATCGCTGTCGAGGACATTGATTGGCTCGACGAAATCAACCCCAAATCTAAATATTTCCCAAGGCATGTGACTTGACGTTAAAACCACTTGTTCTCGTCTCCATCACCATTCCTCCACTCCACTCTACCTCTCTATTATTTTAATCTCTTCATTACATATTCTAATAATCTACCCACTTCTTCTCATATTATGAATATAAAAGATCAAAGAAGCCTGCAAGTAACCCATGATGTGTCGTTTATCTGTACAAACAGAATGATTAACATTAAATACAAAATTAATTCTATTACACTCCTCCCATGTATTTAATCCACACTGGTAAAGGAGAATCATATATCTGCTTTCACAGCCTCGTTCTCTCCCTGCTTTCTGTTAATCTCGCTTCGTTAATCGATCATCGGTTACCCAATGTAACCTCGCATCCACTCTGGTTATCAATCCCAACGGTTACTCTGCTCTTCTCTTTGTCTGATAGCCCGTCGTGCGTAACGTGTCATGTACGTTGTGCCATGTATCGTGCTGTTTAGCCAGCGTATAAAAATCCCTAGGTTCTAGGCTTCTAAGCCCCTCAACAGGAATAACCGTTTGCCGAATGTCGAGTGATTCCCGAACTTAATAATAGCGATGAATATCTCTGATCTCATCATGTTTTCCAATTTTCTCTGCTTCAATTTCTGACATTTATTTCGATTTTTTTTTATTTTTTGATAGAAATTCGATTATGATTTTGATAACAAGCGCTTGGTTCGAGCCACTGTTCAACCGATGATCGAGTATAATGGATGATCGTGACATCACTATAGATCAGTAATTCATTGTCTCTTGATTATCTTTGATATCAAAGGCAATTTGCTAGCTGATCAGAAGACACAACTATAATCACACAAAGCAACAGTATACACACAAAACAACTGACTATGTATAGTTAGCAGTGAGAAAGCCAAATGTGCGCTAGCACTTGATTACCGAAACCAAATTTCCCACCTGAATTATTTATGACTGCATTAATCATACCTTATCCATGCAGACCCAGTACGCTAAACCAGTACCGAGTGTACGGCGGTGATACTGTGATATTATAGTATTGTATAGTTGCGTACATCGTACCTCGTCTTAGTAACTTGTTCCTCTACGACGCAGCTGATTCGAGCGGACGAGGACAGGGGGCGCCAGCTGCGAGCAGAATTCTTGCGAGGCGTTGACGGTATATGTTTGCGTCTGTGGCCGAACTTGAGCTGTGTGAAGGCGACGGTATCTGGCCCTCATGCCATGTATAAACAGCTGCTGGCTGCAAAGACCTGCAGTGGTGTCGCAAATCTACTGGGATGACCTGTACGGTTCGACAGAGGCCTTCATTATAGGTTTGTTGTGGCCGGCCTTGTCCGCATGAGTTCCTTGGGCCTGTGTTTATAATCTGTCCGTTTTTCATGTGATTTTTATTAACTACTTGCTGGAGCTGTTTTAACACTGTTTGTTGCGAGTCGTAAAACACTGGCATTGTCGCATCTTTTTAACCGCACTCACAGTGACTGTATGCTAACACAGGTAACGCGGAGCTTGGATTGAAGGTGCATGTGGATATGGTTTTCAGCGGCAAGTCGTGATGTTCGGACACTTGCATGCCTGGAGCATCATCGTCGTGTGTGTTGTATGTCTGTGTTGTGTCGCATAACTAAACTGCTGGATTATTAACTAGCTATTGCACAGGCTATGCCATGGGCAGCAGTATTGTTTATGAAATGATCACTGGAATGTTCAAGTCTTTTGCTTGCAGAAGATGCACAGCATGCAACATAACTATAATCTGACATAGACACCCTGATCAGTTCCTTATGGCAGTATAGACAAATATATAGTTGTAGTACACATACCCACAAGCAAGGTAAAAGCGAACAGCGATAGTCAAAGTCTTTCTTGCTCTGTTTTTTTTCTGTAGATAATGCAGACATATACAAAGCTATGGTAGACATGTTCTCTACCCTGGTCCACAAAAAAGATGTAGGTAGACAGCTGTAGTAGAGATGATACCACCTCGTTCCTCTTACTCGCACTACAGACAGATATACAGATCTTTAATGTACATACTTCATATTCTGTCCCTTACAGGAGATAAGTGCAGACGTACTTCTACTAGACATTAGCTATAGTAAAGCAGACAGAGATTTTATAGATAGTACAGTAGTAGACTCTCTCCACTGTTCCTTACTGGTGATACAGACAGACACAAAGGTATGGTAGATATGTCTCCTTTTCATTGCTACAAATATAAAGGCGAGTATAGCTGTAGTAGAGATGTCATCACCTCTGTTCTGTATCAGAGAGTTCTATGTAGACGCATAGCAGTCTGCAACAGACATGTTCCCTGATCTATCTATTGTCTATGGTTCCCTATCCTTTGCAGAAGCTGAGGGCAGATCCCGAGCGTGCCCGTGAGCTCGAAGTACAATTTGCTCGTGGATTCAAAGGGATCTGCACTCGCCTCTGGCCGCTGTGCGGAGTGTTGACGGCCGTGGCGACGGGAGCGATGGAACTGTACGCCGACCTGCTAGTGAAACATTCCTACTGCAGCGGCACTCGCATATTCTCACCGCTGTGCGGCGCGTCCGAGGGCAACATAGGTATCTGCAGACGGGTGATCGCAGCTTTACTGTGTTGTTTCCCTTGTAGGTTATTATGTTTGTGTGTAGTTGAGGAATTCGCAGAACGGGCTGATAACTCGTAGGACAACTTGCGATTTTACTGGTAGTGTTTTAGCTTGCGAGAACAAAATTTCTTCTCGGTGATAGAAACAATTGGAAATATATGTCGGCAACAAACTAGGGAAGTTGTTTCGCTCCCCTTTCAATTGAATTTTATTATAAGTTGGATACATTTATTCTCATGTCCATTCCGATTATAGTGGCTTAATTGTTCTGAGCTGAGGCCAACGACGTTGGCTGATGTACTGTGACTCGTCTTACTTAGTTTTTAGGTACAGAAATCATATAGTCTTGTTTACTGTCTGAGAGGCAATGAAATTGCTTGAAGTAAGAAATTGTTCAGTTATTGTTGATTGGAAGATGCGAGGTACAAACATTCTATTTGGCTTAAATCTTGGGGTTCTGAAATAGCTTGTCTAGATCCTTGCAAAGTGATGTAAACAATAAGTTTTGTCTTAGGTGTGTGAATCCTGAGTAATGTAAGATCGCTTGTTTGATTCTATCACTCGTAAATTCGTAGAGTCTGTCTTGATGCTGGGTACGAGTGGTCACATGATGGTGTACATGTTCTTGTTTATTAGTTAAGAGTGTTTCTAGTTTAGTTCCAGTGTGTTTTGTAAAACCGTGGTCTTTGGGCTCTATCGCTTGGACTGTATTGTCGTACATGTACTCACTCCTTTATCCTACGCTGCCCTAAATGTTAACGTGATTAATTCTATGAAACACAACACCAGATAACATGTCTGAGAACTGAATTTGCTATTTTAATACATTTTATAGCAATAATTCTTAGTTATATTAACGTTTGATGATTATGATCAGTGGTAACACATTTTAGCAAGGTATACTTTATTCGACTGACATGTTTTCATACTCCTCGATGCCTGCTGTATAAGCTAAGACAAAGGCTCATGTCTGTTCAAGGACTCAACCTTTGGCCCCTCGATGGGAACAACTACTACCTAATGCATGTCAACACCGCATTCTTTGAGCTGATCCATGAGTCCGAGATAGATAAGGAAGTGCCGGCCACCATCTTTCTTGAAGAGGTAAGCGGGCAGGAGCTGGAGCTTTGCAGCGTGATTACTCTAGTTTAACCATCCACACCGACTGCTCGGCAATTTTGCATCAGGAATTTTGCATCTGCATTGCATTCTGCATCAGGAATTTTCTGTCTGCATTGCATTCTGCAGCAGAATTTTGCATCTGCATTGCATCTGCATCTGCATTGCATTCTGCATCAGGAATTTTCTGTCTGCATTGCATTCTGCAGCAGAATTTTGCATCTGCATTGCATCTGCATCTGCATTGCATTCTGCATCAGGAATTTTCTGTCTGCATTGCATTCTGCAGCAGAATTTTGCATCTGCATTGCATCTGCATCTGCATTGCATTCTGCATCAGGAATTTTCTGTCTGCATTGCATTCTGCAGCAGAATTTTGCATCTGCATTGCATCTGCATCTGCATTGCATTCTGCATCAGGATCCCTATCACCCTGGTCTTGTCTACCCCATCGTGCATCCCTACTCTACAGTCTGCAACCCCCATGCTAGCTGTCTGCCACCCGTTAGCTGCTATTTTCGTCTTCCACCCACCCGTGTAGTGTCTGCCACCCACCGTGTAGCTGTCGCACACCGTGCTAGCTGCGTCTGCAGCCCACCCGTGTGTAGGCTGGCGTTCTTG
>NW_014577829.1:57662-58897 GCF_000485595.1 Priapulus caudatus
CAGACCAGCTACACGGGTGGCAGACCAGCTACACGGGTGGGTGGCAGACTGTAGAGTAGGGTTGCACATGGGTAGACAAGACCAGGGTGATAGAGACCAGTTACCTCGAGAGTATATATTTTATGTTAGACGCTTCAAGAACGAGAACGAGGTTAGAAACGCACATTATTTTCTGGACTTTAATTGACGGGTAGCTTAAGCCGGGCTTAGGTCGGGTTGTGATTGAATGTGACGTGACGAGGTGCACTGCAACTCACTGCGACTGAGTGATTAGGTCGACGGCGACACGACTGACAGCGACTGCCTGCGACCAGTCGCCGCCAGTCGCAGAAGGCGCTTAGGTCGAAGCGACGATCGCCTATTGATCGCGCAACTAAATGAGTTTACATGATTTGTTGCTGTGTGCATGTTGTGTACATGACTGTATGCACTGATTGTTTTATTCGCGTGCATTGTTCATTATGCATGCGAATCTCGTCGCAGTGATCGCAGTGCAGCTGATGTCGGGTAAAACAATGCTTGCGAACGGTGGAACTAGTCACGTCACGTCGCAAAAGTAGAACATGTGCGACTCGCTGCGACTAACAATTTTCCAGTCACTGAGCGTCGCAGACCCGTTGCAGACAGTTGCAGGGGTGCTTAGGGCGAACTTTCTCTGCGAAGCGATCTTTGCTGCGACTTGCAACCAGTTGCAGAAAATCAGTCCCAGGCAATCGCGTCGCGTCGCAAGGCCGACCTAAGCCCGGCTTTACGTACGCAAGTAGATGGTACACGCCAAACAACAGGTGGCAAATAGTTTTCTAACTAGATATGGACAAGTGTTTAACCTAAATTATGCAAATTAGGTAGATTTTGGCAATTTCACTATGCATTTCAGTGTCTGCCTATGGTCAACGATAACTCAAGAACCGTTTGACCCACATGTTTCAAATTGAATACACTTGTTACTCCTATGGGAGATGTTTGAACGTCCTATTTTGGAGCACGCCACTCGACCTACTTTCGAGCCACGTCCACTTTTTGGCAAACATGGAAATGGCCATAAGTCAATTCAGGTTCAACAGATTTTGCTTATTTCTAGTATGTGAATGAATAAGGACTGGCCCCAAAACATATCACACGGGCTTTGATATTTTTTTTAATTATGCAAATTAGGTAGATTTTGGCAATTTCACTATGCATTTCAGTGTCTGCCTACGGTCAACGATAACTCAAGAACCGTTTGACCCACATGT